>NC_037331.1:54092500-54350000 GCF_002263795.3 Bos taurus | reverse complement strand
TCATTTGGGTTTTTCCATCCATAACAGATTAAGGAAAGAACTAAATGACCTTTTTGAACACCCCAATAAAATTCTGAAGACATGTAAGCCATAATTAATTTGAAGAAGTATCAGAACCAGAGTATTCAAGTGAAGATATTTAAGAGGCAGTAGAGGATAAAGAACTGAGCCAAAGAGAAGATGGAAAATTTTATTCACAACATGTTTTAGGCAGTAAAATTAAATAGCATGCTTTTCTCAAAATGTAAATGGATTGTATATCAAAAGATTTTGTATTAGTTGTTCAGAACTCAGACCACATTTTCCTTTAGGAACCTTGTTATACATGACTTTTAGATCACAGGCTAGCCCTTCAGTTTTAGTGTGAGGTCAGAAAGAAGTGCTTTAAGTCCTTAGAGAGCTTAATATGTTATTATATTTATTATTTTTAAAAATACAAGGTTTGTTACTAAATCTTAAATTGGATCTCTCTTTGTTTCTCTCTCTCTCACACACACATATGCACAGCTTTTCTGATTTCTCTTGAAAATTTACATTTGGCAGGGCTAATACTGCATTCCTGTGGAGCAAATGCTGGATTATGCAAGTAATCTGATGGTGTTTAAAAGCTCCCCCTTTAGAAACTTTGCCACAATACCCTACAACTTTCTTTTGTTTTTCAATTAACTGCTTTACAGATGATGAGATGGTTAACTAACATCACTGACTCAATGAACATGAGTTTGACCAAACTCCGGGAGACAGTGATGAAGGACAGGGAAGCCTGGCGTCCTGCAATCCATGGGATCTCAAAGAGTCAGACACAACTTAGTGACTGAACAACAACAGGCTACTTTACACTTTTATCTTTGGGTATTTTGTTTGTGATCCTCATGATGTATTTCATATTTATCGTATTATTCTTTCTAGTAGTATTTGCCTTGAAACCTGCCCACTACATGCAACAATTTTTAAAAATGAAACATGCTTGGATTACAAATGAGATACCAGGAACAGACTATGTCTCATTCTAGTGGGTTTGGTTTCCTCTACCCAGCCCCCTTGTCTTCTGCTGCCTGTGAATTCTTGTAGAACTTCACTTCTTCCTAACTGTTGGTTGTTCCTTGGTCTCTGAGTTAAGACTGGAGGATGAGGGGAAGGGATGCAAGATTGTGTATTCAGTAGGAACTTTAAATCTGCAGGTCAAGAGAAAGGTGTAGGCTGGATATAGCATCACTTGCAGCAAGTTATGGTTATTACAAGAACTGGAGTGCAGATTAGGAAAAGAAGAGGACTAGAATGAAGTCTTGGGAAACTAGCATTAAGGAAATAGATGGAAGAAGAATAGGAACCAGCAGACAATGAAAAAAGGAGGTCTGAGAGGTAAGAGGGGAATCAGGAAAGAAGGGTGTCATGTAGGCCAAAAGGGCTTCCCAGGTGGTGCTAGTGGTAAAGAACCTGACTGCCAATGCAGGAGACGTAAGAGATGTGGGTTCAATTCCTGAGTTGGGATTATCCTCTCGAAGAGGGCATGGATATCCATTCTGGTATTGATACCTGGAGAATCCCATGGATGGAGGAGCTTGGCCGGCTATGGTCCATAGGGTCTCAAAGAGCTGGAAATGACTGAAGTGACTTGGCACATGTAGGCCAAAAGTAGAGTTTTAAGAAGGAAGGAATGAAAAAATAAGCTAAATGAATTAGAGAAGTTAAGCAATCTAAGAATTAAGAAGTCACATTTTGTTTGGTCAGCTAGGAGGTGATTCCTATACTGATGATGAAATGTTCAGCTTCAAGGATGTGAGGATTTAGTAAACCTTTGACCATCTGTGTGAATGTATTGATGTTAAAAGGATGAAATGTTGTTCATTCTAATCTTAGTAAAATTCTTTTATCATGTCAACAGCATCATAGAAAACAAGAAAATGAAAAACAGTAACCTGATAAAAAGAAATAATCATATAGATGAATTATAATTAATTATACTTTGGAAAAAATATATAGAGTTATCATCTAAACTGGGACACTTTTGAAAAGAAAAGGGCTAGCTTTTAATAATTGAATTAAGTACAAACCTCATCTATCCTAGGCAATCTGGAATGGATGTTAAATCTGATTATATAGTTCACATTTTTTGAGTGCTCTGTTCCAGACAGTGAGATGAATTCTTTACTAGCATATCTGATTTAATGAGTAAGGGTTTCAGTTGCTATCAGAAGCAATTGTTTCTTTGTAAATACTGAATTCACTGACAAAATTGTGATACATAATTTTGATGTCTTTATTGACCTTAACTCTATATTAAAAAAAAAAAAGATGGTACCCATTATACCAAATTGTGTCCTAGGGAATGGGGAGATGAAAATGATTAATGTATAGTTCTAATTGTTAATAATCTACTGGTGGAGTTGAGAGAATCTGGGAACAAGAGTAAAGTGTCATGATAGTGTAGTTTCTGAAGACCCCAACTAGTGTTTTAGTACATTATGTTCTGTATTTTTTAGGGTTCAGATTATTGTGTGTTTGAACAAGGTAGAGTTTGCTTTTTGTAAAAAGTTTTACCAATGGAATAGATAAGGTATAGTTAACTGTATATAAAAGTGAATTTTTCTCTATCATAGAAAGTATATTCTATGTGTATGTGTATATATATATGTGTGTGTGTGTGTGTGTGTGTGTGTGTGTGTGTATACATATATATATATATATATATAGAGAGAGAGAGAGAGAGAGAGATCAATTCTTTATAGCAAAGGAATGCATATCTATATCTTTAATGGAATTTTAGTTGAACTCACACTATATTCTGTGAAGGGTCTGGCATATTTCTCTGACACATCAGGTAGATATGTGTGGCATTAATTAGCATAGGTATTGCTATAAATGACATGTCATTCCAGGACAACAAAAAGTTTTTGTTACTGATGTCAATCATTCACCCTTTGTCAGTTCAAAAGGCTTCCCTAAAGGAATGTTCATTGATCTTGCACTGATCCAAAATACAGCAAAACCATTTCTGTGTTCTTGAAACTAAAGTAGGACTACCTATGTTTGAAAAGCCATATGGAAATATTCATATAGAATGTATGTTGATAACCTTTAATAGTAAGACTATTGAGTTACGCCAAGATTAGTTGATCTTTCTAAAACAAAGTATACCAGTTTTCTGTAATCCTAAAATCTAGCCTTGAATGAGTTTTCTCCTTCAGTAACATTAATTTTTGATAGTCAGATTTCTGTTTGTTTCACCAGAAATAATTTTGTGATATTCCAGGTAAGTGATTGCAAGTACCGCTTACACTGGTTAAAATCAGCAGAGGCTCACACAAGTACCAATTTGTGATTAGATGGATGACTTAAAGAAATGCTTCTGCCCACATATATATATATATTTTTGAATTTAGCAATTATGATATAGCTATTAATGGGCTTCATTTGTTTACTATACTGCCACTATAGTTTTTTTTTGGGGGGATAATAATCACAAGTAAAAGAATCTTAAATTTCTGAGCAAAAACTGACTTTTCAGTGCTAGCAGACATGTTTCCCCCAGCTATATTTTATTTCTGATTTTCTCTAAATGTCCCCCCTACATTCTAATTTATTATTTAATGGAAAGCAATATGAATGACTTTAAGATAAGGCAACAGTGTGTGATCCAGAGTATGGTGCAAGTTGAAGACATTTATCTTAATATTTCATTTTAATGAGGCAGAAAATATCCATTATTAGAAAACTGCAGTTTGATAAAGTTTGTAGAATACAATTAATTCTCTTAAAGTTATGAATTTTCATACCACCAAAGGTCAAACAATCATGTATTATGTTTCTGTGTTCTTGTGAAAGTAAGATGTATTGCATTTTTACATTGTATAGATTCCTTAGAGAATTAACATAAAATCAGATTAAAATGTCCTTGTGTCATATACTTTAATTTGACCAACATTCTGTTAGAATAGCAGTTCCAAGCTTTGTAGCATCTTCACAGTTTATACTCTAGATTTCTTGCCCTGCCTACAGATTCTTTACTGTCTGTTTCTGGTCGGTCTCATGCTCTTGAAATCATCTTTTTTATTATTCCATTAAAATTTTTTAAAATGGATTTTCCTTTACACTTTTCTAATCATCCTGTAATTCTTTAGCCCTAAGACATTAAAATGAATGAGTAAAAATATTTGATACCTAATCGTCTCTGCCAGTCCATTCAAACTCATGGATTTTCAAAATTATGTTAAAGTCTTTTAAAAATACATTTGAGCAGGCTTTTGTAGTCATTTGGATTTTGAATATTAATTTTCTCTTGCTATGCTGCTTAGCCATAAAAATGAAAAAGAAGATAGATGTGGGTTTCTTTTAGTGGTGTTAATTTAAACTACTTGATTTATTTATTATAATATTCAACAATGGCAATTCCTATTTTCTCTGTTCACTTCAGATCCAAAGGAAAATAATGAGAAACCCCCACCCCCCAGGACAGTAAGAAAAAAGTTTGATGCATTTTGTAATAATTGATTAAAAGTATAATTTCCCCCTAGATCAAACAAATAATAGAAGTCTGTTGAAGCTTTGTCCTGACCTATTCTGGAAGTAGAAGAATACCCTGGAGAAAGGAGCATTGTAAGCACAAAGAATAAAACCCCTCAATCCTGGGAGAGAGAATTAAAGTCTAACCCTCCAAATGTAAGTCATCTGTACTCTATGTTTTCCATCTCTGTTTTTGTGGCTGGCTGCTCAGGTGTTAGTAGAAAAATATGTGATGACAATATTCTTTGCATTTGTTTTTCTCTACAAAATATACATTTGTTTTGGTTGGTAACTTAAATTTGTATTTGTGTTAGTGTTTTCTAACTAATATAAGGTGATGCTTTACAATAATAACACTCAATGCAAAATGGATTAATTTTAATTTTATCTTCTGGCAGAGAACTGTTAAGAATTTTGAGAGTATTCTGATGAAAAGAAGGTAACTTCCTTTGATTTAATATGTGCATTTGTGCCATTATAATCCCTTTATGCTCTAAACTTTGATTCCTTCTTTTTCTTTTATATTTCTTCCTACCTGAGAATAAGACTATCTTAATGTATCTACTTAAATCCCACCTTTCAGTAAGAGAGACAGTAAGTCCTTTTTCACTTTGCATGGTGAAAATGAATCGGACTGACTTTGTATCCATACTATAAAAATATATAAATTTTGTCAGCTTAGTGTATTGGAAAGACTGATTTCCTGTTTTGTTAGGGAGAACTTAAAAGATGTCTGTTAATGATTTTATAGACACATAGAATTCAGTTGCTATTCAGAATTGGTAGAAAGAAGGATGACTAAAGGCAGGACTTGTTTTAGGAAAATTATTTGGGAAGAAATTTCTTATCATCAACACCTTTATCTGGAAAGTTACCTCATGTATCATCCTTGCAGTAAGGCAGTTTATATGTGATATGATGGCTTAACTGCCAGAAATTTGACTTTGTTTAATAATTGATTACCTTTTTCATTTGTCAGTGAAAAGACTCAGTGATAGTATATTGTTTTCATTCTAAAAGGTCCAGAGTATGCAGTAGATAATAAATGCTTACTAGTGTTGAATAAAACCAAATCATAAATTCTCCCAGTTATCACCAAAATTTAAATATGAGTCTTTACAGATTTTGAATGTGATATTCTTAACCACATAGCATCTGACAAAGTTGTCAAAGAAGTCTGCAATGAGAATCCCTCATCATTTCTAGGTTCACGTTTAATCTTATTGTTTGGAATGTCTGATAGAGCCAGGAAACACTGTGGCCATTCCTGACATTCTATACTTGTGAGTTAGAAATCTTAAATTTAGCACAAACTATGCATAAAAAATAAGTCTTAGAAGTTCAGTTCACAATTTTTCATCATTGAATTAGAATAGACAACTTAGAGAAAGACTGCAAATATTAGTATTGCTTTCAGGACATAAAACAATTGCTTTTCGCTTAAAACTTTTTTATAACCAAAAATTGTGAGGAAACTTTAAAAAGTTATTTAAATTTGATCGGTTGGTAGTGAACCATGTACTGGTTTGAGGTTGATGAAGAATTGGAAAGCATTGTCATTCACAGAAAAAAATTCTGATCTTCTCTACAGCAATGAAAGTATAATGTATAGCAACAGTAACAAGGTTGGATCTCCTAAGGATAATGTTGATTAAAAACATCCAGATCTAAAAGAATGAATGCTGTACGATTTCCTTTATATGAAGTTCCAAAGCTAGACTTTGGTGTTTAGGGATGTAAGAAGTGATTATAACAAAATAAAGATGATGGTTAAGTTCTAGGTAGGTGGTTGAAATTGAGGTGAAGGTTCCAGGACCTTCTGGTGTTTCAGCAGCTTTCTGTTTATTCACTAGGCTGGTGGTTGCATTAATATTTGCTTTATACAAAATCATCAGTGAGAAACTAGATGTTTCTCTACTAAGACTGCAAAGTAAAATGTCCCCTCTTAGACATCCTATTCAGTATCATACTGGAAATCCTAAGTAGTAAGATTAAAAAAAAAGGGAATTAAAACACATACAGATTGGGGAGGAAGAAACACAGTTGTCTTTTTGCAGATGACATGATTATCTATGTAGAAAATCCAAAAGATGATTACAATATTGTAGATTACAACAACAATATTAGGAAAATTACAAAATTCTGATGAAATAAAATCAAATATCTAAATGGAGAGATATTCCATGTTCATAGATAGACATACTCAATATGATTATAATGTCAGATCTTATTAACTTGAAGATTATACATTTAGCATAATTCCAGTCAAATCCCATAAGTTATTTTGTGAATATTGATAAACTAGTCCTTAAGTTTATAGAGAAAGACAAAAGACCCAAAATAGAAAAAAAAGAGCAAAGCCAGAAGACTAACACCACCTGACTTCAAGACTTTGTTTAAAGAAAAGAACCGGATGCTGGAAAGATTGAAAGCAGGAGGAGAAGGGGACAACAGACGATGAAATGGTTGGATGGTATCACTGACTCGATAGACATGAGTTTGAGCAAGCTCCGGCAGTTGGTGATGGACAGGGAAGCCTGGTGTGCTGCAGTCCATGGGGTGGCAAAGAGTCTGACATGACTGAGCAACTGAACCGAACACAATCAAGACAGGATGGTATTGACAAAATAATAGATCTTTGTAACGGACACTAAAGAACCTAGACATAGACCCACACAAGCTCAGTCAACTGATCTTTGACAAATGAGTAAAGGCAGTTCAGTTGAAAAAGGACAGTAATCTCAGAAGTGGTATTGGAACAACTATTTGTACAATTTTATGCAAAATAATAGACACAAAACACGTCCTTGGTATAGAAATGAGTAAAAAAGGGATCATAGAACTAAGTGTAAAATGTAAAACTAAAAGACTGCTGGAAGGTAACATAGGAGAAAATCTAGGGGATGATTTTTTAGATAAAATACCAAAAGTACAATCCATGAAATTAAAAAAAAAAGTATGCTTGATAAGTTGCACTTCATTAAAATGAAAAACTTCTATTTTTGGAAAGACATTGATAAGGGTATTGAAAGACAAGACACACACTGGAAGAAAATATTTGTAAAACACCTATCTGATAAGGGACTTGGTATCCAAAATAAACAGGGAACTCAACAATAAGAAAACATATAATCCAATTTCCAAGTGGGAGAGAGCTTTAGAGGGATCTCACTGAAGAAGATAATTCTGATGGCAAATAAGCATATGAAAAGATGCTTGGTATTTATATCATTAGGGAACTGTAAATTAAAACAATAAGACACCACTTACTTTGCCAACAAAGGTCCGTCTAGTCAAGGCTATGGTTTTTCCTGTGGTCATGTATGAATGTGAGAGTTGGACTGTGAAGAAGACTGAGCGCCGAAGAATTGATGCTTTTGAACTGTGGTGTTGGAGAAGACTCTTGAGAGTCCCTTGGACTGCAAGGAGATCCAACCAGTCCATTCTGAAGGAGATCAGCCCTGGGATTTCTTTGGAAGGAATGATGCTAAAGCTGAAACTCCAGTACTTTGGCCACCTCATGCAAAGAGTTGACTCACTGGAAAAAGACTCTGATGCTGGGAGGGATTGGGGGCAGGAGGAGAAGGGGACGACAGAGGATGAGATGGCTGGATGACATCGCTGACTCGATGGATGTGTCTGAGTGAACTCCGGGAGTTGGTGATGGACAGGGAGGCCTGGCGTGCTGCGATTCATGGGGTCGCAAAGAGTCGGACACGACTGAGCGACTGAACTAAACTGAACTGAATTTACCTCGTAGAATGGCTGAAATTCAAAATACTGGCATCACCAAATGCTGCCAAGGATGTGAAACAAGCAGCAAGGTCTCTGATTTGTTGTTGGGGGGAATGAATACAGCTTCTCTGGAAAATAATTTGGCAGTTTATTATGAAGATAAGCATACATACAGTCTTCACTACTATGCAGCCCACCTACTGCACTCCTGGGTAGTTACCCAAATGAGTTGAAAACATGTCCATGAAAAATTTGTACAATGTTTATGTAAACTTTATTCATAATTGTCAAAACTAAGATGCAAACAGAATGCCCTTTACTAGATAAATGGATAAGCAAACTGTGATATAGCTAGACAATGGAATGTTAATTCAGTTGATGAAAAGAAATGACCTATTAAGCCACAAAAAGACATGGGGAACCTTAAATGAATATCACTGAGTGAGTTAAATCATTTGTAAAGCCTACATACTGAGATTCCAACTATATGACATTCTGAAAAAGGCAAACTGTGGAGACAGTAAAAAGCTCAGTGGTTGCCAGGGGTTGAGGAGAGAGAAGGACGAATAGGCAGAGCACAGGAGATCTGTAGGGTGGTGAACCTATTCTGTAAGGTTCTTTAATGACGGGTACATAGTATTATGTGTTTGTCAGCTGTATAATTGTGGAACTATACAACACAAACAGTGAACCCTAGTGTGAACTCTAGACTTAAGTTCATAACTATGTTTTAACATGGTTCATCAGTTGTAGCAAATATAGCACAGTATTGCAAAATCTGAATAATAGAAGATGTGTTTTGGAGATGGAGAAGATGTATATGGGAACTGTGTAGTTTCAGTTGAATTTTTCTATAAAAGTAAAACTGTTCTAAATAAATGAATCATGCTTTACTTTAGATATGTTTTTGCATGTCAAATATAATTTTTTAAAAATTAAGAAAGCAATCTTAAAATGATTCTGTTAAGTAGAATTCTGAGAAAAAGTGACATAGTATCATATTTGATCTGTCTACTCTGGATATTCAAGCTTTTTAAAAAGATAGGGTTTTAAAATCATTATTTTCTGATTTTGTAAAGCACTTCCCATAGAGCTCAGCTGGTAAAGAATCTGCCTGCAATGCAGGAGACCCTGGTTCAATTCCTAAGTTGGGAAGATCTGCTGGAATGTGTTTTACTTGGGGAAAGTGCTAATATCAATATAGGAAGACCTCTGTGCTTGCATATATTTAGTTAACTTTTTATGAAAATTTATGTAGAATAAACTTGTCTTAAGATAGATAGTTCAGTTTTGAATTAAAAAAAAAAATATATATATATGTTTTTACCCCAAACCCATATACCCAAAACCCATTCTGTAGTAAAGAAATGATGTTTACTGAGTTTTTTGTAGCTTCTTAAAATTTAATGCATTTTATGCAGTGGTCCATCCTCCTGAGACACTTAAGTGGGATTTTAATTTGTAAATTTTAATGTTAGCATGTTGTAAAAGAAATGAAAAACAGATGCACTTTGTATTCTCTCTTTGAATAGAAATTTTCAAATGCAGTTTCAGTTTAAAAAGTACCAGATATGTTTATTTTTTTTTGCTAGCCTCTAACATTTTTTTTTTTTGCTTTTCTTTTTTCTTCCTCCTTTTCCTCTTTTTCCTCCTTATTTTTTCTTTCATTCTCAGTATATTCTAATATTTAATGTTTGAAGGAGTGAGTATAATCTTATTTAACTAGTTGACATTAACAGAAACCAGAAATTTATTATTCATAAAACTGAAATTTAAAAATCCCCCTTTTCTTCAAACTTTGGATATGGCTAGGCTCAACACAAATGTCTAGGGAGAATGCATCTGTTGCTATTGCATTTTTTTTGTTTCCCTGAAAACTTGGCATTTGTAAAATATCTTTGATTTTGATTTGTCTTGGCCAAAACCCAGATTACCAGGGAATTACATTTTTAACATATTCAACCAAGAATTATCTTTGTAACAACTTTTCTTTTGCCATATTGAAATTTTGGGAATAAAATCAGATTTTGTTTGAAAAACCAGCTATGGTTCTTCATAATGCCAGAATGAATTTTTTCCTATGTTAAAGTGATACCACACAATACTTAAAATTTGCCTAAAACTTACTTTAAGCATACCGTGGAAGAAAGATCATTTTTGCATTTGACACACCTGGGTTTGTTCAGCCATATAGTTTTTATATTGATCTTGGTAAGTTTTATATGTGAAAAAAATGATTTTCATATAGGGTTTTGTGAAGATTGAATGATCAAACTTTAAAAATACGTGGCACAGAATAGGCACTTAATAGTAGAGATCTCTTACCTTTTCTATGCATGTAGAAATGTTTGTTAAATATAAGTATGTGCGTATGTTTTCATGTATGTATGTGTTTATATATGTCTCCATCTTTGTCTCTATATAGAGCAGTGTGCAATACATAGTAATTTATTCTATTTATTAAATTCTGAAGCAGATAATTATTCTGGAAAGGATATAGTTCCATAATTCAGGAAATATGATTTCTATCACCGCATGGAAATACTTAAAAAGTTATTATTTCTTTGTGGCCTAGTATTTCTGTAACTTTATATTAACCTACCTGGAATTTTTATAAATTCTTAAAAGAAGATCTAAAGAATGTTTATGTTTCTTTTACAAATTCCCAGCAGGCAATAGAGGAATTTTTTTCTCCTTCAATGATATATCAGAGGATGATATATAGATATATATCCTACATTTTTGGGGGGTTCAAAAAGATTTGCTTTGGTCAATTTGAGAGGCTATATAGGAATATGGAAAACAAAATAATTTAAAAAAAAGAGGAGGAGTTGAATCTTCCCAAAAAATTGATATTCATGGGATTTAGTTTTCATTAGATAACAAAGCACCAGTTTCTTAGGGCAGCTTTTTACAGCTGTCTTCCTAACTGATTTGAATCTTTGTAAGATAGTAATTCAACAAAATGAGGTGTAATATCCATGTTCTCTTACAATGATGTAAGCTTTTTTGCAAAAGCAGCTGTTAATGTCTTAAGAAAGTAACCCACCTGAATGTGTCTTGTGACTGCCGAATGACTCCCTAGAATCTTAATGAATGGATTGCTCTCAGACCCTCAAGGGAGGATTGTAACAAAGAAACAGAATGCTTAAATGCAAGGCTAAAACTCATCCAGCTATGTACCTTATCACAAAAGCCTGACCTATTGGTTTTAAGTGCTTATTATTTTTTAAAAAAGGCAAACTAGTTAAAACTTTTGTAGTCCTATATATCTCTATTTTAAGATAGTAAAGACAAAACTTATTAAACACAAAATAGATGGTAATCTCCAAATCCATTTGAAGGATTAATTACCCTTTTGAGTCTACTTCCAAGCTAATGATGCAAAGTGATATCTGAAAAAAGGGACTGAATATTCCTGGGATGAATGACTATTTTTTAGTGGGTATGTGCCATGCTGTGCTTATTCGCTCAGTCATGTCCCGACTCTTTGTGACCCCATGGACTGCAGCCCACCAGGCTCCTCTGTCCATGGAGATTCTCCAGGCCAGGATACTGGAGTGGGTTGCCATGCCCTCCTCCAGGGGATCTTCCCAACCCTGGGATCAAACCCAGGTCTCCTGCATTGCAGGCCGGTTCTTTACCAGCTGAGCCACCAGGGAAGCTCACAACTACTGGAGTGGGTAGCCTATCCCTTTTTCAGGGGATATTCCCGACCCAGGAATCGAACCAGGGTCTCCTGCATTGCAGGTGGTTTCTTTACCAGCTGAGCTACCAGGGAAGCTCTTAGTGGGAGTATCGATGATCTATTAATAGTTTTGTGGAGGTGATGATTCTACCCATGCAATTATCACTTAAATGCTTCATTTTTATTATAGCCCAATAGAACAGTATGAGAACAACATAGTGGCCTTGGGGAAAATGCATATAGTTTGAAGGTATATTTTCTCCTAAAGATCATTTCTGCTGAACTCTCTTAAATGTTCAATAATTTTTATTATTGTACAACTTAAAAGGACCAACTTATCTTTTTGCAAGTAAGACTGTACCACTTTTCAATATAGAGAGTATATTTTAGTAAATTTTTTACCTAAATAAATAGCCATCCACTATCTCAGATACTTAAGCTATATATAAGAGCATTTCTTGGTCAGCTGATCTGGGCAAATTGGTTAAGAATGTCTTTCCCTGAAAATTATTTTAAAGATTCTCTTCACTCTAGAATCCAAAGTGATAACTCTCTTTAAGATTTTTATTTTAAAATCTTGTGGAAATACACAAGATAACACAGTAAGCACTCACATATTCAAATTTGACATATGTGAATATTTTGTTATATTCAAATCTGTCTTTCTTTTTTTAAAAAATACAATACCACAAATAAAGCAAAAACTGTGTGCTCTCTTCTTGTCTCTCTCTCTCTAGAGAAATTTACTGAATTTGGTGTTTATCTGTATTCTTATTCTTTTTTTGTGATTTTAACATTTATGTGAGTGGCATCATATTAAATCTGCCCTTCTGAAGAAGTTTTGCTTTCAAAAATTGTATTTAGGGGCCTTATCCATGGTGATAAACACAGGTCTGATTTCTTAGGTTTTTTAAGTTAGCTAGTATTAAAGTAAACCTTGTACATTTATGAGTTTTGCAGTTACATACTGATAACTGCAGAAGTTATATATGAACATTGTGGTGAATTTTCACAGAATGGACAGATCTGTGTAATCAGTACCCAGCTAAAGAAATAGCACACTACCAGGTCTCAGAAGCTCCCACTCAGAAGTTACTATCCCTCCCCATCCCTGCCAGGGAATCAGTATTCTGACCCCTAACACATAGATTAGTTTTGTGCTTTGAAACGTTATATGAATGGAATCATTTAGTACATAGTCTTTTGTGTGTGTCTGACATTTTTAGGTTTACATGCTTCCTCCATGTTGTTGTGTGTAGTTAAGGGTCTATTCTGAGTGCTATATAGTATTCCATTATGTGAATATACCACTGTTTGTTTATTTACACTTGACTTTGGGATATTTGTATTGTTTTCACTATTAGGACATTTGTATATATCCTTTTCATATTTTTATGCATATCTGTATAGCTTGGAGGAGAAATTTTGTATGATAAAATATCTACATCATTGTGTCAACTTAGTGTCTGTGCGTGTGCTTAGTTGCTCATTTCAGTTCAGTCACTCAGTCATGTCTGACTCTTTGCGACCCCATGGACTGCAGCACGCAAGGTGTCCCTGTCCATCACCAAACCCCCATAGTTTACTCAAACTCATGTCCATTGAGTCGGTGATGCCATCCAACCATCTCTTCTTCTGTCGTCCCCTTCTTCTCCTGCCTTCAATCTTTCCCAGTATCACAGTCTTTTCCAGTGAGTCAGTCCTTCGCATCAGGTGGCCAAAGTATGGGAGTTTCAGCTTCAGCATCAGTCCTTCCAATGAATATTCAGGACTGATCTCCTTTAGAATGGACTGGTTGATCTCCTTGCAGTCCAAGGGACTCTCAAGAGTCTTCTCCAACACCACAGTTCAAAAGCATCAATTCTTCGACACTCAGCGTTGTTTATAGTCCAACTCTCACATCCATACATGACTACTGAAAAAACCATAGCTTTGACTAGACAGACCTTTGTTGGAAAAGTTGCTCAGTTTTGTTGTCTTAGTTGCTCAGTCATGTCCAATTCTTTTGACCCCAGTCCATATCCTTGTCTGGAAAATCCCATGGATGGAGGAGCCTCGAAGGCTACAGTCCATGGGATCGCAGAGAATCAGACATGACTGACTTCACTATACTATACTATGGACTGTAGCCCACCAGGCCCCTCTGTCCATGGGATTTTCGGGGCAAGAACACTAGAGTGGGTTGCCATTTCCTGCTCCAAGCAGTCTTCTTGACCCAGGGATTGACCCCAGGTCTCCTGCATGGGCAGGTAGATTCTTTTACCACTGAGCCACCTGGGAAGCCCTTAGTGTCTATATCCTTAGTTACCTTTATGTAGTGTCACTGTCAACATTAGTAGACACTGCCATGCAGTCTTATAAAGTTTATATCCCAATTTACTGTCCCATCATTGACGCATGATGTCCCATCAACTCATGCATCAATGTTTCTCCATTTCTTGCCAACACTGAAATTGTCTTTTTTTGTTTTTACCATTGTTGTGGATAATACTTAGGTTTTAATTGCTCCAAACATTCCATGGTTTCATTCAAGCATAGCTATTTTAAAATCCTTCTTCAAAAAAAAATCCTTCTTCAGTAAATGAACAGTTCAACTGTTTTCAGTTTTTTAATTATTCCAAACACTAATGCAGTGAATGTATCTGTATATTTCTTTTTGTGTACATGTTTGAGACTTTTGTTAAGGTTGTAACTTACAGTAGAATATCTGAGTTTTAGAATACTACATCTTTATTTTTACAATGTACTGCTATATGTCTAATTGAGTTATATCACAAAGTGATACTTTTTATTTCATTATAAATCATACTCAAGTACAGAGTATAAATGTTGCTTTTTTTAAAGAGCATTATGTAAAGCTTAGGGCCAGATGATTTGGGGAAAATTTAATGGCGAGAGCTCCTGGCATTTAGATTAAGTAAAGGGCTTCCATTATTATTGTTTTCACTCTTGGATTAAGCATATTAATTATATTGCTTATTAATTAATTGATTATATTGCTGCACAGTGCTCATTCTAGCGTCCATTACAAGTCATGTAAGCTCTCCCACCATACATTTAAAGTAGCTTCTTTCTATCTTTGAAATCTATTTACTAGAGTTCTATTCTTACCTGTATAACAAGAGTCATTGCATATATTTGATTTTGATATTTAATCACCCAATGGCATTATATACTGAGATAGTTTGGAAAGTTTATATAATTTGACTGATAGAGTTACACACTCGTGATATTCTTATTAAAGATTTGATCCTAAGCAAAATGGTGAATTGCTCCAAACATTTGCTTTGTGCCACTCCCACTGAGTTTTATTAAAGTGGCATATGCTTTTATTTTATAGTTTTTAGTCAGTAATACTAAGATATTTATATTTTCTGTTCAATGTAAGAACAGAAAAAGTTAGTATTGGTAGGATGACCAAGTGAAAGTCGCTCAGTCATGTCAGACTGTTTGTGACCCCTCCATGGGTTCTCCAGGCCAGAATACTGGAGTGGGTAGCCTTTCCCTTCTCCAGGGGATCTTCCCGACCCAGGGATCGAACCCAGGTCTCCCCCACTGCAGGTAGATTCTTTACAAGCTGAACCACAAGGGAAACCCAAGAATACTGGGCTATCCTTTCTCCAGTGGATCTTCCCAACCCAGGAATCATACCAGGGTCTCCTGCAGGCAGATTCTTTACCAACTGAACTATCAGGGAGGCTTAGGATGACCGAAGGAAGACCTTTAATCTCAAGTCTTAGGTTTGATCCTATTAGTGAGATAAGTCAATATTTTTCTTAAAGAAAGAATTCAGTTAGTTTATCTGTTACCACTATTTAAAAAAATAATTTCCATTTCTCATTGCCCTTTTCCCCACCAGGATCTTTAATTAATCTTAATCTAGTCAACCTCTAGTTTCCCTCTTCAGATGAGAAGTGCATGTTGCTACACATGTTACTCTGTCTCCCTCTTTTTTTCATTGTAGATATTGACAGTCTTCTCTCAACCAACAAGTGTGTTTTGAACTAACAAACCAAATTTCAACTCAAAATTCAATGTTGATTTTTCAGAGTAAACTCTTAGTACAGGTACATTTTAATTGAGCCTTCAATTATTGCCAGCTTGTTAATTTCTCAAAAACCTTTTCACTTAACTGGGTCTTAGAATCTTTGTGCAAAAGAAAATTTTAGCTTTGTTGTGCAATTTAAAAATAGCATTTCTATTGTGTTCCTGTTTTCTTATGGTTAAAGTGATCTGAGATTAAATTTGTCTTATTTTAAATCTAGTTATATTTGAATTTAAATCTAATATATCATGAATTGAGGTGTTTTAAGAAATGTAATTTCTCAATAGTTTCATTATAGAGATGAATGCTGATGAATATGATGGTTAATGAAAATATTAAAAACAGTAATTTCTGTTTTCTATTAGATTTTAAGAATCAGTGTGATAAGATGCATCCTGTTTTCCACTCAGTACTTTTCATGCAGTGTTGTATAAATTTCTATATACCACAGTCAACCCTGTGTCCCTACTGCTCAGATTAGTACTGGTGCACAGTCCACATTTAATACATATTGGGTGAATGAATTGATTTGGACTTTCTCAGAAAGTGTATTGCCTCTTTACACTGTACTACAAGGTGAATGGAAGCTTTTGCCTTGAAGTGCAATCCTTTGGAAGATCACATTGAAATGAAATGAGTATGAATTATAATAGCTGAGAAATTAGTATCGTCCTGTGTAACAGGAATAGTACCCCAGAAAAAAGTTTCTCAAAACTGATGACAAGTCCCTACTGTAACACAGCATAGTTTTCTGGGTTTGCTCTTTTCATAACTCAAAGGAACTATATTTTGCTTAATTAACAAAGATCATTTTCTTCAAGTCCCACCTTTGAATTAAAAAAAAAGAGAGAGAAAATAAACTATGCTATATTATAGTAGGTACTTATTTACCTTAAAAAATCTAAAAATGTAAATATAGTAGTTTCTGAGTTCACTCAGAGAGAGACAGGGCTATTGTCATCAGCTTTGAGAATTTTTCCTGAAGTGTAATGCCTGTGTAATTTCTCTTCTGAATTTTTTTTTTTTTTTTTTACTCCTGGAACAGTTTCCTTTTCTACAAGAGGGGACTACATGATTGAATAATGTACTGATTGATTCCTTGAACAAGTTTCTTTGAAGATATGTATTAGACCATGTAATGCATACAAAGATGCGTTGTCATGTCTTGTTGGGTGTCACCCCTTCAGCTAGGATCCTTTTCATGGGTTCGTAACTTTTCATTCTTGTATTGTCACTTTATTAGTACTTTGTAAAGGAGTGGATGTAATTACATGTGTTTAGACTGCTGTGCATGCAAAATGCTGGGCTGGAGAAAGCACAAGCTGGAATCAAGATTGCAGGGAGAAATATCAATAACCTCAGATATGCAGATGACACCATCGTTATGGCAGAAAGCAAAGAGGAATTAAAGAGCCTCTTGATGAAGGTGAAAGAAGAGAATGAAAAAGCTGGCATAAAACTCACCATTCTAAAAACGAAGATCATGGCATCCCATCCCATCACTTCATGGCAAATAGTTGGGGAAACAGTGGAAACAGTGACAGACTTTATTTTCTTAGGCTCCAGAATCACTGCATACAGTGAATGCAGCCATGAAATTAAAAGATGCTTGCTCCTTGGAAGAAAATCAATGATAAATCTAGACAGCGTCTTAAAAAGCATAGACATTACTTGCATACAAAGATCCATGTAGTCAAAGCTATGGTTTTTCCATTAGTCATGTACAGATGTGAGAGCTGGACAATAAAAAAAGGCTGAACACTGGAGAATTGATGCCTTTGAAATGTGGTGCTGGAGAAGACTCTTGAGAGTCCCTGGGCAATCCCACCAGTCAATCCTAAAGGAGATCAACCCTGAATATTCATTGGGAGAACTAGTACTGAAGCTCCAATACTTTGGCCACCTGACACAAAGAGCAGACTCTTAGAAAAGACCCTGATGCTGGGAAAGATTGAAGGCAGGAGGAGAAGGGGAAGGCTGAGGATGAGATGGTTGAATGGCATCACTGACTCAATGGACATGAGTTTGAGCAAACTCCAAGAGATGGTGAAGAACAGGGAAGCCTGGCATGCTGCAGTCCATGGGGTAGCAGAGAGTTGGACACTACTGAGCAACTGAAGGACAACAACAGACTGCTGTGCTTAATCAAAAGTCTCTCAATGATATTAGTGTTGATAAATCTTAGGGCGGTTTCTGTCCTTTGCCTTTCCTGAAATATTTAACACAGCTGACTGCTTCCTTATTTTATCAGCTCATGTTCTCATGGCATATTCTCCCACTAACTCCTTTTCCTAAGTCTCTTTTGTGAGTCTTTCCTTTGCCCATTGATAAATATAGGTATTTTCCTGTATTCTCTCTTCATCTTTTCATTTTGTGTGTTCATTATTCTAGATGAGCTCCCTTACTACCAGAGCTCTGATTGCCACTTTTAGTGTTGGGGCTCCCACTTTTGCATCTCTAGCTCATATTTTATCTCTGAGTGTGAGATCTGCATTTACAACTTTCTTCTTGTTATCTTTACTTAAATGTCCCACAGGGATCCATCTAAAATTCAGCTCATTGTCAACTCTTGTCTCACCTATAAAAATATGATGGAAAATATGCTTCTTTTATGCTGTGTTATGTCTTACTGAATAGCAAGCACCATTATACTCCCAGTTGCCTATGTCAGAAATGTTGGATCACTAACATTGGGTCGCTTGAACATCTCCTTTATTCTTCTGTTTACTCTCCTTTGTTGTTGTTCAGTCACTCAGTCATGTCAGAGTCTTTGTGATCCCATGGATTGCAGCATGCCAGGCTTCCCTGTTCTTCACTATCTCCTGAAGCTTGCTCAAACTCATGGCCATTGAGTCGATGATGCCATCAACCATCCCATCCTCTGTCGTCCCCTTCTCCTCCTGCCTTCAATCTTCCCAAGATCAGGGTCTTTTCTAATGAGTCAGCTCTTCACATCAGGTGGCCAAAGTATCCTAGTCTCATTAATTAAATCTCCAAATTTGATCAAAATATTTTTCTTTTTCTACCTCCCAGTGATACTACGCTAGTCTAAAACATTCACTTTGATCACTGCAGTGACTACCTGTTCTACTAAATTCTTAATGCCCTTTATCTTAATGCTGCCTTCTGACTCACAGGGTAGCGACTTGCCTTTTAAAAAAAGATTGGATAATATTTATTTTCTTCTTAAAATTTTGCATTTGTTTTCTCTTGACCTTAGGGTAAAATATGAACTAACTCTTCAGAGTATTCTGTCAGTCAGTTCAGTTCAGTTCAGTTGCTCAGTCATGTCCGACTCTTTGCGACCCCATGAATCGCAGCACACCAGGCCTCCCTGTCCATGACAAACTCCCAGAGTTCACTCAGACTCAAGTCCATCGAGTCAGTGATACCATCCAGCCATCTCAGCCTCTGTTGTCCCCTTCTCCTCCTACCCCCAATCCCTCCCAGCATCAGAGTCTTTTCCAATGAGTCAGCTCTTCACATGAGGTGGCCAAAGTACTGGAGTTTCAGCTTCAGCATCATTCCCTCCAAAGAAATCCCAGGGCTGATCTCCTTTAGAATGGACTGGTTGGATGTTTGGACCATGCTTGTCCCCTCTAGTGTCATCTTTTTCTACTCAGTATATTTTAGACTCTTCTTTTTTACTTCACTTACTCTGACGTGATTTCATTAATTAATGGCTTTGAGTTCTTTTGTGTTTTGTGGCTTGTGTGCATATTGTTCCTTCTCTAGGACTTGATAATGGATGCATGGGGCAAAAATCTGGGTGATCCTAAGACTTCAAACTTTGTAATTATATTTTATGTACAATCTAAGCACAAAAGAATAATATACATATTAGCCCTCTTTATCCTAACCTCTTGCAACCTGAAATGTTTCAGAACTGCTCTTTGTGTAGTGATTCCCCAAAGATACCTTGCACTTGACGCCTCTGCGTGCTTTGCTCTTTTTGTTGGAAAATACTCCTCTGCCTTTGTGGTAGATGAACACCCTACTGTCCTTCAAGACACAGTTCAAGCACAGCTTCTCTGAGACTATGAGCCTTCAGAGTTGTCAATGACACCTTCCTTTATGTCACCTGTGTACATTTTGCAGAAGATGTACCTGAGACTTGAAACAGTTAAGTAGCTGCTCCAGTTATTGTTATAGAACCAGAATTTGAACCTTCACCTGTCTGACTTTGAAGCATCAGTTTTTAACTATCCTTTGTTAGACAACAGCATCAATAAGAAAAATAAAATAATATATGAACTAAGTAGCTAAAAAATCTTTTATGTCATCAATGAGAAGAAGTGATAAGACTGATAAATAAAATGTTTGGTAGAAAGAATAGAGGAATCCTTATCTGTAGGATGATACAACTTCTAATCCAGTTTAGCTCAGCTTTGTTTGTAACACCCTAAGATGCCTCTGGTTCTCAAAAAGGATATGAGATCAAACTTCATTTAAATAGGCCATGAAATGAACAAATTACTTTTAATTAATAGTGACAAATATGCATCATGTTTATTGTTTCTTATTTTCTAGTTGCTTTATGTATTTGTGTCTTTCTCCCTTCAACTTGATTGTTAAGTTTTTCTGGAAAAAAGCATGTCTTACGTTTACCTAGAATCTCCTATAATGGTTGATTCTACTTGATAATTATTTTGGGGTACAAAATAAGTGATAGTATCTTATCTCTTCATAACTTAGTTTTACAAAACTTCAAATATTTTCCAGTGAAGTGATGCAGCTAATAATTTGTTTATACACACCAATAGTCGGAAACATTAATGTTCATGGAAAATAGAACTAACCCTTCAGTACTGGATTCAATATTATTGTTTCAGAAAGAAAAATGCTCAGGTATGCATAATGCCAAGGATATGCTCAGTGAAGAAAAGCAGCTTATGTTGGATCTAGGCTAGGAGAATGCACTATTCTAACATTTAACTAGTAGGTGAGTTTAAATATCTACACAACTCTATCTTAGGAATTATTTTGCCTTTTACTTTTCATTTTCTTCTGAATATCAAGAGATATTCACATTTGAAAGGACATATTCTTACTAGCTCAAATGAGTTTTTTTGGTAAATGAATTGAATATAAACAACTATTGTGTTTGTCGTTTTTTTTTTTTTTTTTTTTTTGTAAGAAAGATTTCAAGCTAAAGATCCTAGTCATATAATTAAAAGAACTAATCCCATTCAATCCTTGAATCCATCTATAGAAATAGAATTCTTAAAACATATACACAAAAGGGAATATGGTGCCTGTTGAATTTTATATTATATTCAGTTGAACTATTACACTTCTAAAACAAATTCGGTTTTGATTAGGAAAATGAATCTTTTACAGGGCATTTATAAAAATGTATATATTATAGGCCATCACTAGTACTAGGGGAGTTGAGGGCAGAGAAGTAACATTTGTATTACGTTGAATCAGAGAAATAATTGCACTTGGCAGTTTTTGTTTGCAGAATGCAGGAAGGGCTGAAGGCTTTTGTACAGTTCAAAGAGCACATTCCACAGATACAGCAGTTGGTTGCCTGCAGGGATCCTCAGAACTGGGGGGTGGTGGTAGAGGTCTGTATCACAGAAGTCCAGGCTCTTGGGCTGTGTTTGCTTTTTTAAAAAAAATATTTGCACCTTTTTTGAAAAGTAGTTTGGAAATTATCCTTGTATAATTTAAGTATATTTTAAATATAGCACTTTTGCATCAAGTTTCAATCTGTACAGTGATCAGATGACGTGATTATTTAGTTTTTGCTGCCTCTTGTTCTCTAATCATTTGTTTTCAGATTGAAATTTATGTTCAAATGTGGAAGCATGAAACTGTTGACTATTAAATTGTCAACTTTGTAGAAAAATATAAATAAATTATTACAATCTTATATCAAGCCATCATTTATACAATTAGCATATTGAGCAATTTCAACAAGTTAACTCAAGAAAGCCGTCTTTAACTGAAACTATGCCAAAGGCTAGCTTTATCAGCTGGCATGTCGAGACTTGTGCTGAATTAACTCTTTTTTTTCTTTTCCCTACAGAATATACAAGCTATAGTTTCTACCATTAAGTGAAATAATACAGCTGAAAGTTCTCTGAAAACTGTAAATTATAAAATTGATTATAAATTAGCGTCAAGTTTCTTGAAATATCTGGTTTACATGATACTATTTGTGTGCATTACATTATTTATTATCGTTTTGGCAAATCGTATCAATGCAGTTTTATTGGCTATATTATTAGGCTAAAAAAAACCCTACTAAGTTGTGATACTTTTGTTAAAATTTTTGGTTTTAGAAGTCCTCAAAGCAATATCTTAACCTAGGTCTTGAATTCTTAAGAATTTGAGATAAAGTGCTTTGTTTCATCCAGATGTGTCTTATACAACCTGACATACTTAGTTGCCAGAGGATTAGTAGTAAGGTGCAAGATGAGAAATATTAACACTGGAATTAGTTGTTGAACATATTTCTGTATCCATTGTAATAAAAACTTTTTTATTTTTGATTTTACAATTTTTCACTTTCGGGTTAAGAAATGCTTAAAACATACAAAAATATACAGAAACCAATTTAGCAGAATCCATGTACCCACCACCATTCAGGTTTCATACATGTTGCTATTTTAATGTTGTCTCTTTATTAAGAAATCTTAAAATATCAAAGGGCTTCCCTAGAAGTGCAGATGGTAAAGCATCAGACTGCAATGCAGGAGACCTGGGTTTGATCCCTAGGCTGGGAAGATCCCTGCAGAAGGAAGTGGCAACCCACTCCAGTATTCTTGCCTGGAGAACTCCATGGACAGAGGTGCCTGGCGGCCTACAGTCCATGAGGTCACAAAGAGTCAGACACGGCTGAGTGACTAACACACACAAAAGATCAAAGCCTTCCTTTTTAGTCTTGAAATGCTGATTGCTGAACTGGTTATTTGACAGCAACATCCTAAGACTCTTAACTGATATTTCGCTCTGATTTTAATATTGGTTATTTTACTACTGGTTAACGTATTATAGTGTCCTCAGAAAGGCTGCAGCTCCTGAGCAATGTGATTTAATGAAGACCCAGTGGCCCTCCTGTCCCAGAATTTCAGCTTTCCTTCTCATTATTTCTAGAAGATGTGAAATTATTTTACTTTTCAATTTTTAGCTATAGGACGTTGGGGACTATTATTAAACATACATACTTTTGAGGGAATAACACATTAAGCCATTATTAGCCATTATCCTCATCACTCAGAAGCTGGTCTGATGGAACTGGATTCTACGAATAGGGTGACTGGAAGAAAGAGGGTGCTTCGGGTTAGGTTTGCCTTTAGGATTTCATAGATGTGTAGAAATAAGTTCCAAAAGCAATTATCCTTCAATAAAAATTAAATTAAAAACAACAACAACAACAGCAAAAAACCCCAGGCCCAACAAAACTTATACTACACAAAGAGAAAGAAAAAAAAAAAGTTCCAAATGAAAGACAATAAAGAATCATATAATGTATGGTCTCATTCTTCACTGGGGCTGGGTCAGAAAAGAGAGACAAACAGAAACAACATTATATGAGGTGTCTGCCTTTCGGCAAAATGAAGAGAAGGCAGTTCCCATGCTGTTTAATACATGTATAAAACTGCTAAGGGAAGCTACTTTTTTGGTTTGCAACATACATCCATATAATTTTAAGTACAAGTTTTAAAACACATTTTGCAATGAGAATATTGAATGTCAGAGGAGTTTGAACAATTTTCTAAAATGTCACTGCTAGGAAGTTAAAAATCTAGACTTTCAACCATTATGTTTATCTTTTTTTTTTTTTTTTTTTACTATACCCTAATACTTCATATGATTCATGGCTTTCATACCAAAGTTACTTCCTCCACCTTTAAGCTTATCTAAAGTTTACCTGATTTTTTAAATAAATGATTCTAGTCTTATACTTGCCCTGAAACATTTCCTACAAAATTCAAGAGCTCTTCTTTTGCTGAATACTTAGTGCTAACTAAGTACATATTTTTATAGTCTCCCATATCCCACTAACAATATATATGTGTTTGTTATACTTAAAACCTGTTTTGTTGGCACCTTAAGATCTGGGCCCTGGCTTATACATCTTTAGTTTCCAATTATAGTCAACCTGATGAACAGTTAGTGGATGCTCTGTCATTCCTGACTCTAGATTTAGTCTGGGCCTCCATTCCCAGGACTGACAATTACCAGCTGTGTGGTATTGGGCAAGTGACTTAATATCTCTGAGCTTTAATTTTTCTCATTTGTAAAAAGGGAGTAATAATAAAGCCTCTGTCTCAAAGGGTTGTTGTGGGAATTAAACCGGACTTGGCAATGTAAAGCACTTTGCTTAATACCTGCAACATAGTAAGTGCTCAATAAATGTAGCTCTTGTCATTAGTGTTTACTGTTATAATCAATTAATGATCACAGACTGAAGGATTGCCTGCCTATAGGACAATTTCTATTAGAAAAATTCTCTAATATAAACATTTTGGTTCTGTAAGAGAGAAAATATTCTTTAAAATAAACAAATACATAGTTCAGAGGAGTTTGACTGAAAAGAAAACACACTCACATTTTATCCATGCTCAATATTTTGGACCTACCTAAAAAGCAAAGAATCCAAAAATCCCAGTATTTTCTTGAAACCACCCACTCCTCTCCAGTGCAGTTGCCTTCTAACTCTACTAGCACTTACGGTCATTGCAGATATTATTTACCCTGTGTTCTTTGCCTCAAGGGGTTCTTGATAGAAATGAATTTCAATATAATTGGTTTCCTTTGTAACTGCATGCATTTTATCTCATGTGTTTATAGATATTATTCCAAGGGGGGATTTATAGGCTTCAGTAGACTAATGAACGGAGAAGGCAATGGCACCCCACTCCAGTACTCTTGCCTGGAAAATCCCATGGACGGAGGAGCCTGGAAGGCTGCAGTCCATGGGGTCGCTGCTGAGTGACTTCACTTTCACTTTACACTTTCCTGCACTGGAGAAGGAAATGGCAACCCACTCCAATGTTCTTGCCTGGAGAATCCCAGGGACAGCGGAGCCTGGTGGGCTGCCGTCTATGGGGTCGCACAGAGTCGACTTAGCAGCAGCAGCAGCAGACTAATGAAAGTTCTCATGGTGCCCAAAACAGCTTAGAATCCTCACAAGAAATCTAATTTATTTGCTATGGAGCACAGTCATGATGCTGTACTAAGAATATTAGATCATGTACTCCTTGGTGTTAAAGCCTTTAAATGTAGTTGGTATAAAATATAAGCTTCTTACCTTGGCTTTGAAAGACCCTCAGTAATGACTCTGGCCTAGCTTTCCTTCTCATCTGTTGCCTCCTCCTCCCTCGCTCGCTCTCCCTGGTGTCACTGGCTTTCTTTTAGTTCTTGCAACCCTCCCTGAATCAGGTTATTTGCACTTGCTGTTGTCACTATTTGAAATGTTCCTTTCCATGCTTGGCCTGCTCTGTTTAAATGGTTCTTTCTCTGGGAGCTTTTGCCGACCTCCCTCTCTAAAATAACTCCGTTTTCATATATGCTTTTGTTCATTTCCACAGCTCATTCATCTACTTTGTTATTGGTAACAAACACTTCATATGTTTGTTTAATGTCTGTTTTCATATTGACTTGTGAATTCCATAGGGGCATAAAATGTGTATCTTATTCAGGCTGTCATTTAGGGTAAGGTCTGACCCTTTATAGATCAGTAGATAGTGAATGAATGACTAACTGAATGAATGAATGAATTGGGGGTGCATTTCTGGTCTGCTCTTTGCAATATTTGAATGCATTTGTTTATTCATAAACTCATTAATTAGACAATGAAAAATGAGAGACCACCAGTTATAACATTTAAATTCTGAATAGCTTTCAGAGTAATTCATGAGCTACAGTTGAATGCTTTAATCTCCTCAGTTATTCAGAAATGAAATGTAATAGTTCATTATATGACAAGGGGAACCACCCAGAAAATCAGAATTCAAAAAAGTGCTTAACTTCCTTTCATATGTTACACCTTCCATCTGCCATACCCCAAGACTATACCTAATTAACTCTATTTCATGATAACTTTGTCTTATGATTGATTCACTTGATTACCATACACCAAAATTGTGTGTGCATCCATTGAAACAGCTTTTCTGTTATATATAGCATTTACTTTTCAAAATATTTTATCATTCGCATGAAAAAGTTAAATCTCAAAATTATGATAATTAAATACCTTTTATCCTGTTACAGTTAGGCAATTGCCTTTTATTATTTTTCTCTAACTTAAAGTATGTCTATTGAACTTATCCTTCACAAAAATGGAAGATACATATCAATGATGCATAGATTTGAACAGTAACCCTTTTATATTATATGTGGAAGTAAATCCCACACAGGTATACTCTCTCCCACCTCTTTTGAGGGAAGCATATTCAGTAGAGTTGGAGAAAGACTTGTGTACTCTATTTTCTTTCTCTAACTAGATCAGTGATAACCTGAGAATATTTTCCTTATTATCCTAAATAACCGGTATCATCTAATACTAGATGACCTTGTTATCTATAAAAATGAAGAAAACCATAAAATTTAGTTTATATTTTGATCATTATTTAGGGGAGCTTTGTGGGCCAAAAAACGTAGGTAATTTTGTTCTTGAGAAAGTGATTATTTTTGCCTGTATTACTTTTTATCCTTTAAGTCTTTAGAGCTCACTAAATGATTAAAGATATTCTTTTTCCTTATTTCACTTGTGGCTCAACATAATTGCTTATTCTTTTCTTGATTGTATTGATTCTTTGTAGAGAATTTCTTGCAGATAAATGTATGTTTATAAACGTATATTTATTGAGGAAGTTTTGCTTTAGCTCAGGTAAAATATAACAGGAAGGAAAAAGAAGGTCTATGTGCTCTTTTGATGTGCCCCACCCCCACCCTATTCCTTTTAGGTCCCTGAGAACACAAAGGTGATATTGGTACAGTCCATGGGATTCTCCAGGGACGAATACTGGAGTGGGTTGCCATTCCCTTCTCTAGGGGATCTTCCCAACCCAGGGATAGAACCTAGGTCTCCTGCATTGCAGGCAGATTCTTTACCATCTGAGCCACCAGGGAAGCCCCATTACTTGATTAATAAATGCTATCTCCTACTACTGTTTCTCTCCTCATCATTTAATACACTGAAGTTATCTCTGATCCCATTTTTTAAAAATTTCTTTGGTTGGAGGAAAATTGCTTTATAGTGTTGTGTTGGTTTCTCCTGTACAACAACATGAATTAGTCAAAATTAGAATATTCCCTCCCTCATGAGCCTCCATCCACCAACCCATCCTGCCCCTCTAGGTCATCACAGAGTTCCAGGCTGGGCTCCCTGTGTTATATAGCAGCTTTCCACTAGCTGTATATTTCACACATGATAGTTGATCCCAATTTTGAATCTATTACGTTTTGCTGATTTCCTTCTTCCCTCCCTTCTCTTTCTCCTTGCCTTCCTCCTCTGCTCCCCACTCCTTGCCTATCTTTCTTCCAAATAAGATGTAAAAACAATGTGTTTGATATCAGGCAACATAAGAAAACAAGCAAATCAATTAATACAAAGGAAAAAATGGTGTTAGATAGTAAAGTGAGTTTCTGCATGGGATGGGGAGGAGTGTTGTCTAGCTCTGTAGAGTAGGAGAGGGAAAGCAAAAGAGCCTACTTCTGTCTTAAATGTCTTCAGTCTCACTCCAGAGATAGCTCAAGCTACCTAGTTTGGGGCTTCTGCTATGGATCAAATAACTTCTTGGCTTGCCCACAGTGTTAGCCAAGGATTAAGCTTTTTGAAGTTTGTTTAATCAACTATAACTCACATGTTAGCTTTTCAGCTTCCAAAATGCTGTTGCTCTTGTCTTCTCTTGAACTTTCTATTCTTGTAGGTTTATCCCTTTATTGAAAAGTCTTTAGCTGTCATGTTTGTGTGGTTTATGGAGGGAAAAGAGATGTGTTCTGTTCTTTTTTGAACTGGAAGTTCTTACTTCATGTTCAACAGAAATGTATGAGGTATCCAGTTACACATGGAAAGAGAGAAAGAAACACTCTTAAATAATAATAGTAAAATCTGAATAAAAACCACGTCTTGTTGCCCAATAAAAGTATTTAACTTCACCCATGCTTATTAGTTCCTCCCTATAGTGTGATTTGAGGTGAGGATAGCAATAAAGACTGAAGTTTCATGTAGGGGCACATATGCAGCCAAACAGTAAGCTCAGATTCTTACAGGGCATACGGTGTCAGTTCAGTCAAATTTCCATTGTAGGATTATGAACATATAAGCTGATAATTAACTTCTTTTTAAAATTTAAGACTTTAATTTTCAGAGAATTTTTAGATTTACAGAAAAAATGAGCAGTAAGTACAGAGAGTTCCCATATTACTTCCCAGCCTCAAAGTAATTCCCCCAATTATTAACATCTTTCATTAGTGTGGTTCATTTGATACAATTGATGAACCAAAATTGATATTTTATTATTAACTAAATTCTAGAGTTTACATTAGGGCTTGTTTGTGTTATACAGTTCTGTAGATTTTGACAAGTACATTATGTCTTGTATCTACCAGGATAGTATCATAGAGTGTAGCAGAGACGTCCCTGCTGGTCCTGTGGTTATGACTCCTCTGTGCTCCCAATGCATGGGGCATGGGTTCAGTCCCTGGTTGGGGAACAAAAATAAAGAAAAAAGAATAATATCACTGCCCTAAAAAAATCCCACGTTCCACCTATTCATTCCTCTCCCTCTCCTTCCCCTCCAGACCTCTGGCAACATCTAATCTTACTGTCTATGGTTTTACCTTTTCCAGTGTCATGTAGTTGAAATTATGCAATATGTAGCATTTTCAGACTGTCTTCTTTGACTTAGGAATGTTTATTTAAGGTTTCTCCATGTCTTTTCATAGTTTGATAATTCATTTCTTTATAACCTTCCCTCCTGGGGCTTCCCAGGTGGCTCAGTTAGGTAAAGAATTGCAATGCAAGAGCCCTAGGAGATGCAGGTTCAATCTCTGGATCAGGAAAATCGACTGGCATAAGAAATGGCAACCCACTGCAGTTTTCTTGCCTGGGAACTCCCATGGATGGAGGGCTATAGTCCATGGGGCCACAAAGAGTCATATATGACTGAGCACAGCGCAGCACCGCACAGCAATCTTCCCTTGCATGAATTTATCACAGTTTGTTTACTCATTGACTTATTGAAGGATGTATTGGTTGCCTCCTACATTTTGCAATTATACATAAGCTGCAGCAACCTTTCATGTACAGGCTTTGGTGTGTATATAGTTTTGACTCATTAGGTGAAATGTAGAGCATAATGTCTGGGTTGTGTGGTGAAACTATATTTAGCTTTGCAATAAACTACCAAACTGTCTTCCAAAGTGGCTCAGATTAACTTGTTTTTACATTTTGTAAGTAATCTAGATTATTTTTTAGAACAATGTACATGGCAGTCAATAGTGATTTGCATTTCACTTGTCATTGTTTACACAAATAAAAATTCATTGTAAAGGTTTTATGAGTTACTGTATCTGTAGTTACTGATACATTACTATTTAATATTACCCTAACATTGACCTAACCTACCTTAATATTGACCCTCACATTGCTAGAAGAGAGGTTCTAATTGGAAAAGGTACTGTACAAATTTAAAGTAATCACATCAGCATACTTTACTTTCCACATACCGAAAATATTCTCTACCCTTTAATAGAAATAAATACACACAATAAGAGGAGAACTATGGACTGTATTGGAATGATGATATTTTATTTGCTTTATATTTCATTCAGCCATTTGTTAAAGATGCATTGAGTTCAGTTCAGTTCAGTCACTCAGTCATGTCCAACTCTTTGCGATCCCATGGACTGCAGCACGCCAAGCTTCCCTGTCCATCACCAACTCCCAGAGTTTACTCAAACTCATGTCCATTGAGTCGGTGATGCCATCCAACATCTCATCCTCTGTCGTCCCCTTCTTCTCCTGCCCTCAGTCCTTCCCAGCATCAGGGTCTTTTCCAGTGAGTCAGTTCTTCACATCAGGTGGCCAAAGTATTGGAGTTTCAGCTTTAGTATCAGTCCTTCCAATGAACATTCAGGAATGATTTCCTTTAGGATGAACTGGTTGGATCTCCTTGCAGTCCAAGGGACTCTCAAGAGTCTTCTCCAACACCACAGTTCAAAAGCATCAATTCTTCAGCGCTCAGCTTTCTTTATAGTCCAACTCTCACATCCATACATGACCACTGGAAAAACCATAGCCTTGACTAGACGGACCTTTCTCAGCAAAGTAATATCTCTGCTTTTAACATGCTATCTAGGTTGGTTGTAACTTTTCTTCCAAGAAGTAAGTGTCTTTCAATTTAATGGCTGCTGTCACCGTCTGCAGTGATTTTGGAGTCCAAGAAAATAAAGTCTGTCACTGTTTCCACTGTTTCTCCATCTATTTGCCATGAAGTGATGGGGCAGGATGCCATGATCTTAGTTTTCTGAATGTTGAGTTTTAAGCCAACTTTTTCACTCTCCTCTTTCACTTTCATCAAGAGGCTTTTTAGTTCCTCTTCACTTTCATCCATAAGGGTGGTGTCATCTGCATATCTGAAGTTATTGATATTTCTCCCAACAATCTTGATTCTAGCTTGTGCTTCTTCCAGCCCAGCATTTCTCATGATGTACTCTGCATATAAGTTAAATAAGCAGGGTGACAGTGTACAGCCTTGATGTACTCCTTTTGCTATTTGGAACCAGTGTGTTATTCCATGTCCAGTTCTAACTGTTGCTTCCTGATCTGCATATAGGTTTCTCAAGAGGCAGGTCAGGTGGTCTGTTATTCCCATCTCTTTCCCATTTGCATTCAGTACCTAAACTGATTGTAAACATGTTTTTATCTAAAAGAATGTCCCTCAGGAAATTGCAAAAATCTAGCATCCCTCACTCTTGTGTATTAAATATTAGCTATTCCCATCATTATGACAACTAAAAATACCCCCCTCAAATTTTTGAAACTCTCAGTGGCATTACTATTGCTGAGAAAGGCTGATTATTTAAAGGTGAGTGTATTTGTAATTCAGTTTGTCCATTATGATACATTTTATTTCACCTTAAAATAAGTTAGTGATTTCAGAATCAGAGACAATGATGGGCTGTGTATAAAGTCACAACATTTAGTCAAAGGACCTCAGAAATAAGGCAGCGACTTCAATATGTAAATTAGAAAACTGTGAGATGTAGTGTGGGACAGAAAAAGTAAGTTCCTTGCACAGCATCACAGAACCTGCCAGTGGCAGTGCATTTTGTACTAACCCTGCTGCATCTCTGTACTCTGAACATACTGTTCTAAATCTCCTGTGCCTGAACATTAATTTTTTTCTTTTCATCAATAACAGAGCCAAGAAGGGTGGGGAAAAAAAAAAAAAAAAAACAAGTGAAAGCCCATTAACATTGTATCTTTCTCAAATTCTGTTTAAAATTAATTTACGACGGCTGTTACTTTGTTTCTTTCTCTATTCTTTTCATTGCTATGAGTATCTTTTTTGTGGCACTTGCTATTCCTTTGTCATCACTGCATGTCTTTTCTTTTTACTGGCTTCTTAAATCCTGCTGCATTGCTTTTTGCCTTTCCTTCTTTAATCTTTTCTCTTCTGTTTAATTTTTAAATCCTTTGCCCTTTATCTTTCTTTCGGTCTTTTTAGCTGCTCTCCCTTCCTTTGATTTCCTCTTAAACATTACTTCTTAACATTGTGCTATTTCATTGATTTTTTCCTTCTGTTTTATCTTTCTAATTTTATGTTTTCCTTTATGTATAAGGAAAACCTACTCTGCCTACACATATTGAATTAAAGAGAGAGAATACTATTAAAACCTTCATATTACACAGAAAAAAACAACAATACTTATTCAAACTTATTGTGCAGAAACTGAAAAATTTATATGCCACATTTTCTCCTCAATTTTTCCTTGTCTTTTTTTTTAAAAATTAAAGCCCAAATAACTGATGTGCTTATATATAGCAAATTCAGTCATTTTCCATTTTTCTAATACCTTACATTTAACTGTATACAAAATATGTTTTTGAGACATAAACATTTGCTTGTAGCTAGACTATAATTAATTTTTTCTTTTATTAAATCATTGGGACTAGATGGAATACATTTATAATGCTATTATAAGTGAAGATCAAGAGCATAATAAAAAAGATTATCATGAAATTGTGATTCTTTCACAGTGTTTATCTGTCCAAACAGTCTAAACAGTTGGTTTGCTGCTAAGTCACTTCAGTCATGTCCGACTCTGTGCGACCCCATAGACGGCGGCCCACCAGGCTCCCCCGTTCCTGGGATTCTCCAGGCAAGAACACTGGAGCGGGTTGCTATTTCCTTCTCCAATGCATGAAAGTGAAAAGTGAAAGTGAAGTCGCTCATTCGTGTCTGACTCTTAGCGACCCCATGGACTGCAGCCTACTAGGCTTCTCCATCCATGGGATTTTCCAGGCAAGAGTACTGGAGAGGGGTGCCATTGCCCTCTCTAACAGTTGGTTTAATATATGCTAATTCTTAAATACTAATACCATAATGCATTTTCTTGAAACTGAAGAAACATCTGCAGCAAATACATTAACCGAACTCTACTAAATTGGGTTGGTTGTTGGTTTCTGAGTCTGTCCTTAGGCATCCTAAGAACTGAAACTGAGAAGTAGAGATTGAGGTACTCACTTTTCACAGAGGGAGACAAGCAGGTAAGTTTTATAAGGAGAGGTAGAGACTCATGAAATCTTGGGTGTTGTGTTTCTGCTTTAAGCAAGAAATTTCTTGAGGGACGTTCTGTAGTTGAAGAAAGAGACCAGGAGAAATCAAGTGACGGCTGCCTTGGTTCACACATAGAAAATGGCATTGGGTATTCAGTTCAGATTTACTTTACTGATCATTTGGCTTTATATTTATCTTATATATCTGTACATTCTGTTGATTATTATTCTGGCCCATGCTCAAGCTGATTTTACTTGTAGTTCTTTCAGTAGATAAAATATAGCATTCTCAAGCATCTTTGTATTAGTGCTTATGATAGACTTTTATCTACATACTATTTATGTGAAATATTTATCAATTTGTCATTTTTGTATTTTAAGTTATATATATTTATTATAAATAACTGATATTTTAAACAATAATTATTTCATTCATTAATTTCATTACACAAACACTACTAAAGCTTACCACTGTTAAGAGTTTTTTGTGTGTCAGATGATCATTTTAAAATTATTTTGTGCTTTCTTTGATAGTATTGTGGCTTTATCTGTTGATTTCCCTCTGGCTAGGTTTAGGCTAATGGAGATTTACCCTGCCCAGGATCAAAGGGCTTAAATAAATGAGTAATGTCCATAGGATTTTAATGACAAATATCAAATATATTCAAAATAACACACTATTTTCTGACCGTGTACTTTATAAAAACTTGGTATTGTCAGTGGCATTGTAATTTTGTAATTCATATTAAGAAAATTTTGAAAGAATCTTTTACTAAATAACATCTTTACCTAGTTTTCATGTTGTAGATAATTAAAGAAATGAAACAACTTTTTTTTTCTAATTTGATACTCTTAGGCTGTTAATTTCCCAAACCTGGTGATTATTAAAACAAATTGGATAAATTTTTGAAACTTCTTTTTGAAAACCTGCCCTATCCAAGATATCCAAGTTTAAAATCTTGGAGTTTGGTGTTCTGTGTATATGTGCATATTTAAAATGCACTCTTAGTATTATAGAGTGTGGCCGTACACAGCCCTTAGCACGTGGCCATTGGTTACCCGGCACTAAGCAGCTGTTACCATGAAGTTGTATGAGGTTGCTGCTGCTGCTGCTGCTAAGTCGCTTCAGTCGTGTCCGACTCTGTGTGACCCCATAGACGGCAGCCCACAAGGCTCCCCCGTCCCTGGGATTCTCCAGGCAAGAACACTGGAATGGGTTGCCATTTCCTTCTCCAGTGCATGGAAGTGAAAAGTGAAAGTGAAGTCGCTCAGTCATGTCCGACTCTTAGCAACTCCATGGTCTGCAGCCTACCAGGCTCCTCCACCCATGGGATTCTCCAGGCAAGAGTACTGGAGTGGGTTGCCATTACCTTAAGAAAATTTACTGCAAGACCACCAAGTTATGTGAGGTTACCTTAAGAAAATTTACCGCGATTTCACTGGGTGCACGAGTGGGCTCCTCCCCATCTGAGCAACTGTCACTGAGTGACAGAGCTCATGCTCAGCCATTGGTCAGCGCCTCAGTGGGCCCCAAGAAAGCACTTGTCACTGAGGGACCGTTAGTGGCCCTGTTCAGTTAATGGCCCGGGGAATGGTGGTCCTCTGAGTGAACCAATGGTGGAGAGTGAGGTAAGAGGTGTACCCTCGCCTTCTCCCAGAGAGCCTTTAGCTCACCAGGCCTGGGGCAAGTGGGGAGGCTGGGAGAACCCAGGAACAGGTTGGGGGCTGTGTCCTGCCGGGCTCCAGAGCCCTGGCCAAGGCGGGGCTCAGGTTTTGAGGTGGTGATGAACTCCCCCATCACAGCTTCTGCGACCTCGTTGCATCGGCAGTCTGCATAGGATGCAGTCTGTGGGACCTGGCCCCTGGCTTCTGGGTGGCCTGAGGAGCCTGAGGGCAGGTTGGGTCCTGGGCACCTGGCTCCCTCAGTGATGACAAGCTGGGTAGGGTCTGGGGATTTCGCCCTGAGGGAGCTGCCAGCTGAGATCTGCCTTCTCTTGGCCAGGACTGGACTTCAGAGGGTGAAAACTGTGCCTGGGGACCTGACCCTTTCTTGTCAGAGTGGAGAATAACATTCATTCATTTGGTAAGAGATTTACAGAACATCATTTCTGTAATTTACCTATGACCTGACTTCAGTAACAAACGATCTAACATCCAGAATTTTGCAGTAACTAAACTCACCCCCACCCTTACCTTTCCTAGAAAAAGGCTTTGCTGAAAGCTTTCAGGGAGTTATGGGGTTTTTTAAGGTATGAGCCATCCATGTCTTTGCATGACCCTCAGTAAAATTTTCTCTCTTCCAAACTCTGATGTTTTGGTATTGTTTGGGCTCACTGCGAGTCGGGCACACGGACTTGTGTTTCTGTAGCACTAATGCTCTAAATAGGTTCTGATTTACATCTTGTAGCAGCCTGTACCAGTCATTTACAAAATATGATTCAGTATCACTGCCACTTGTGAACTATTTTTAGAGGTGCAAAATTTGGGACCACAACCCAGACTTGTTGAATAACACACTGTGGGTGTGGGGTTGGCAATATATACTTTAGAAAACTTTGCAAGGGATTATGGTGTAGCCTCATGTCTGACTCCCACTTGTTTATATGATTTTTCTCTTTGATTAGTATTATTTCATCTGTTTTTTAAAATACATTTTCATAATATATAATTTTTGAATGGGTTGTAGTATTCAGTAACACCCAGAATTTGTAAGTCTGTATATTAGTTAGCACTGGCCGCCGTAGATTACATGGCTTCAGTTCAGTTCAGTTCAGTCGCTCAGTCATGTCCGACTCTTTGCGACCCCATATATTGCAGCACGCCAGGCCTCCCTGTCCATCACCAACTCCCGGAGTTCACTCAAACTCATGTCCATCAAGTCGGCGATGCCATCCAGCCATCTCATCCTCTGTCATCCCCTTCTCCTCCTGCCCCCAATCCCTCCCAGCATCAGAGTCTTTTCCAATGAGTCAACTCTTCTCATGAGGTGGCCAAAGTAATGGAGTTTCAGCTTCAGCATCATTCCTTCCAAAGAACACCCAGAATGGACTGGTTGGATCTCCTTGCAGTCCAAGGGACTCTCAAGAGTCTTCTCCAACACCACAGTTCAAAAGCATCAATTCTTCGGCACTCAGCTTTCTTCACAGTCCAACTGTCACATCCATACATGACCACAGGAAAAACCATAGCCTTGACTAGACGGACCTTTGTTGGCAAAGTAATGTCTCTGGTTTTGAATATGCTATCTAGGTTGGTCATAACTTTCCTTCCAAGGAGTAAGTGTCTTTTAATTTCATGGCTGCAGTCATCATCAACAGTGATTTTGGAGCCCCCAAAAATAAAGTCTGACACTGTTTCCCCATCTATTTCCCATGAAGTGATGGGACTGGATGCCATGATCTTTGTTTTCTGAATGTTGAGCTTTAAGCCAACTTTTTCACTCTCCTTTCACTTTCATCAAGAGGCTTTTTAGTTCCTCTTCACTTTCTGCCATAATGGTGGTGTCATCTGCATATGTGTGGTTATTGATATTTCTCCTGGCAATCTTGATTCCAGCTTGTGCTTCTTTCAGCCCAGCGTTTCTCATGATGTACTCTGCATATAAGTTAAATAAGCAGGGTGACAATATACAGCCTTGATGTACTCCTTTTCCTATTTGGAACCAGTCTGTTGTTCCATGTCCAGTTCTAACTGTTGCTTCCTGACATGCATATAGGTTTCTCAAGAGGCAGGTCAGGTGGTCTGGTATTCCCATGTTTATGTGGCTTAAACAATAAAAATTTATTTCTCACAGTTCTGGAAGTTGGAGGTCCAAGATCAGGGTGCTAGCATATCAGAGTTCTAATTATTAGAACTTTCTTCCTGACTTGTCTTCTCACTGTGTCTTCATGTGGTGGGTGAGAGAGAGAGTTAGCACTTAAAGGGGCACTGATCCCATCATGAGGTCTTCACTTTCATGGCCTCATGTAAACCTCATTACCTTCCAAAGTCCCCATATCCAAATACTATCACATTGGGGATTAAGGCCTCAACCCATGAATTTTGGGAGGACACAATTCAATCCTTAGCAGTCCAATTTCCATGGATTAATTTCTCAAATAAGAGGGGATGCTAAAGTAAAAAGACTTGCAGAGTGTAGTCCTAATTCTTTCCCTAAGTAAGTGTGTATTTTTTTTATCATGATTTCTTTGTTTGAAATTATAATAAAAATATAAGCTGTATGTGTCATGGATTGTTGGGAAATTCAAGTATAATAGATACATGAAAGAGTGGTGTATAGGTTACCCCACAGTATAAGTGTAATAAAGTCAAAGTCACTCAGTTGTGTCTAACTCTCTGCGACCCCATAAACTATACAGTCCGTGGAATTCTCCAGGCCAGAATACTGGAGCCCTACCCTTCTCCAGGGGATCTTCCCAACCCAGAGATCGAATCCAGGTCTCCCGCCTTGCACTGGATTCTTTACCAGCTGAGCCACAATGGAAGCCCAAGAATACTGGAGTGAGTCACCTATCCTTTTTCCAAAAATCTTTCCAACCCAGGAATAAAACCAGGGCCTCCTGCATTGCAGGCAGACTCTTTACCAACTGAGTTATCAGAGAAGCCCCATAACAGTAATAAAGGCCATTATAATTTTTGATCAGTATTTTTTGTCAGTTGTCTGTGTTTCAGCTATGTATGTGTATGTGCTTAGCCATGTCCGACTGTTTGTAACCCCGTGGAGTGCAGCCTGCCTCCTCTCTCCATGGAATTTTCCAGGCAAGAATACTAGAGTGGGTTGCCATTTCCTATTCCAGGATGTTTCAGCTATAGACTCATCTGAACAATAAGCTGTGTGACATCCAAAGATTGTACTGATTAGAAAGAACAGGTCACTAGCAGTCATGAAGCATTGAAAATGATCATAGAAATCATCCAGACTATGGGAACATCGTTACCTAACTATGTTAGGTATCTTTCTGATACAGAAGTCCCCTCTAGTGCATCCCTCTAGAGCACCCCAACCTTGGCTTGGGAATAATGCTGAAGGCCACTTAGAAGAGTTCTCCAGAGAAACAGAACCAATAGGATGTGTGTGTTTTCTATGTATATATAGAGAGACAGATAGAGAGAAACTGATTTTAAGAAATTAGGGTCTGGCAAGTCTGAAATTTGCAGGGCAGTCTTTGAGGCTGGAGTTGATATTGTTGCTTGAGTCAAAGGCAGTTTGGATACAGATTTCTCTCTTCCTTGGGGGAGCTCTCTTTTCTCTTAAGGCTTTCAGTAAAGTGGTTAAGGCTTACTACACCATGAAGAGTAATCTGCTTTCCTCAAATGTTAATCTCATCTAAAAATTTCCTCCATAGTGGCATCTAGACTGGTATGTGACCAAATATCTGAGTACCATTCCATAGCAATGGCTTCCCTGGTGGCTCAGATGGTAAAGAATCTGTCTGCAATGCAAGAGACTTGAGTTTAATCTCTGGGTTGGGCAGATACTCCTGAGAAGGGACTGGCTACCCATTCCCATATTCTTGCCTGGAGAACTCCATGGATGGAGGAGCCTGGTGGGCTGCATCACATGGGGTCTCAAACAGTTGGACACCATTGAGCGACTAACACACGTGCGTGCGCACGTGCACACACACACGGCCTAGCAAAGTTGACACAAAATTAACTGTCACAGCATCCTCTAATATTCAGAGTCAATTCTACATTTAAAATATGTAATCCTTCTAATTATGGGCTTTCCTGGTGGCTCAGACAGTAAAGAAGCCACCTGCAATGAGGGTAACCTGGGTTCAATACCTGGGTTAGGAAGATCCCCCTGGAGGCAGGCATGGCAACCCACTCCAGTATTCTTGCTTGGAGAATCCCCATGGACAGAGGAGCCTGGTGGGCTATAGTCTATGGAGTGGCAAAGAGTCAGACACAACTACATTTAAAATGTAGCATAGCTACATTTAAAATATGTAATCCTTCTAATTTTAAAATGATATGAAAATAATATAAAATAAATATACATGTAAATGAATGAATAGATAAATGCTGATCAATCCCATATGTATTACCTATACTATTAATAAGAAAAGATTCAATTCCCTCTTAACGTTGTGAACACTTTAGAAATGGAGCAAATAACAGAAGTGTGTATACAGCACATTGATTCACAGACCAGAGTAATGAATCATAGAGTTCTTTGCTTGGCCTTACTTGGTATGGTTATCATAATAAGGAAAATACGTAAACTAAGGAAGGGTAACTACTGTGTTGAATGCCTGAATTGAGATCCAGTAAGGATTTTGGCACAGTGGTTGAGAAAAGCAAATAGAATGACCATATAAACTGGTTCTTAAGTTTTGAGAAAGTTGTACAAGTGTGGATGTAAAAGACACTTAGAAATATACCAACTCAAAATACCACAGAAGATTATAGGAATTGTTAAAACAGATTGTACATTCAACACAGCTGTTGCCTAAATGGGGTGAAGGATAAATTTGACACATTATAATCTACTCTTGTAAAACTTTTTTTAAGTCTAAGGCAACTAGAATATATGTCATTTAAAACATATTCTGCCTTGTAACTAATAGGCTAAAATTATAATGTCTTTCTTTACATTAGACTGAAAATTTTATCATCTAGTTAGTCCCATAAACACAGTCAGCCTTCAATTAATCTTAGTTCCATTGACTTGAAAGTGCATGCATGCATTTTCAGTCGCTTCAGTTGTGTCCAACTCTTTGCAACCCCATGGACTGTACCCTGCCAGGCCCCTCTGTCCATGGGACTTTTCAGGCAAGAATGCTAGAGTGGATTGCCATGCCCTCCTCCAGGGTATCTTCTGGATCCAGGAATCAAACTCAAGTCTCCTGTTACTGCTGCTTTGCAGGTCAATTCTTTACCTGCTGAGCCATCAGGGAAGCCTTGACTTGAAAGTTCAGTTCAATTCAGCTCAGTTTGTGTCTGACTCTTTGTGACCCCATGGACTGCAGCACACCAGGTCTCCCTGTCCATCACCAACTCCTGGAACTTGCTCAAACGCATGTCTATTGAGTCAGTGATGCCATCCAACCATCTCATCCTCTGTCATCCCCTTCTCTCCCTGCCTTCAATCTTTCCCAGCATCAGGGTCTTTTCCAGTGACTCAGTTCTTTGCATCAGGTGGCCAAATATTGGAGTTTCAGCTTCAGCATCAGTCCTTCCAATGAATATTCAGAGCTTATTTCCTTTAGGATTGACTGGTTGGATCTCCTTGCAGTCCAAGGAACTCCGAAGAGTCTTCTCCAACACCACAGTTCAAAAGCATCAATTCTTCGGTGCCCAGCTTTCTTTATAGTCCAACTCTCATGTCCATATATGACTACTGGACAAGCCATAGCTTTGACTAGACAGACCTTTGTCGGCAAAGTAATGTCTCTGCTTTTTAATATGATGTCTAGGTTGGTTATAGCAAGTAGGCATCACCAAATAGCTTTGGGAATGATACCTTCAAGTGAAATTTGTTAATGATAAGTTGATTGATAACTAGCCTAAGTGTGAACTAGCAAATAGGTAATTGAGGGAGAGATTTCTGGTGGAATGCTGCTTAAAGAACTCTATCAACTTGTAACCCTTTTAAGATTTTCTTAAAACCATCTCTGTATGTCTCTGAGTTTTAATCCTGACACAGGTAATGTCTGACCTCTTAAGCAATTTATCCAAAGTTACTCTGAACACACTATGATGTCCACTGTACTGAGTATGATTGGAGAACACATTGTACTGAGATGTCTGAGAATTCCCATATGGTGAATTAGGAGGATAGGAAACACTGTAAACAAATACATTATTTATTAAACTGTTATCTATTTTTTTTTTGCAAAAGCTACATTTATAGATCTCAGAATTCTGTAAAATCCAAAATGTGGAACAATTTAGTTAATACCAATATTGATAGACATATTTGTATTTGCTAGTACAAAGTAGGAATTTCACAACTGATGTCATGTGTCAAGGAACTGTGAAACAATGTTATTATGTTTTATATTTCAGCCCCACATTTTTTCTGACTTCATTTAAATTACATAAGTTAAAGGTTATGCATCTTGAATTTTTCCTTCAGTTTGTTTTATAAAAAAATTACCTGCCTTATGATCCAGCAATCCCACTGCTGGGCATACACACTGAGGAAACCAGAAGGGAAAGAGACATGTGTACCCCAATGTTCATCGCAGCACTGTTTATAATAGGCAGGACATGGAAGCAACCTAGATGTCCATCAGCAGATGAATGGATAAGAAAGCTATGGTACATATACACAATGGAGTATTACTCAGCCATTAAAAAGAAAACATTTGAATCAGTTCTAATGAAGTGGATGAGACTGGAGCCTATTATACAGAGTGAAGTAAGCCAGAAGGAAAAACACCAATACAGTATAATAGTGCATATATATGGAATTTAGAAAGATGGTAACAATAACCCTGTGTACGAGACAACAAAAGAGACACTGATGTATAGAACAGTCTTATGGACTCTATGGGAGAGGGAGAGGGTGGGAAGATTTGGGAGAATGGCATTGAAACATGTAAAATATCATGTATGAAACGAGATGCCAGTCCAGGTTTGATGCACGATACTGGATGCTTGGGACTAGTGCACTGGGACGACCCAGAGGGATGGTATGGGGAGGGAGGAGGGTTCAGGATGGGGAACACATGTATACCTGTGGCGGATTCATTTTGATATTTGGCAAAACTAATACAATTATGTAAAGTTTAAAAATAAAATAAAAAAAATTACCTTTCTTGCTCTACATTGATATAATGATGGGATCTTCCTCCTTAAGATAGATATATTTTTGCCAAAATACTGACCATTTTTCTAAGAGATGTCCTTCATAATCATAATTAATAGATAATTGAAGTAAAGAAATTTGAAAAGAAGCATAGCAACTTTGAATTGATAAAGATGCTAATGTATTTTTGTTATTTATGTCTTACCTTGTTCATAAAATATTGTAGTTGTTTCCTGTATAATCTATACAATGTAGGGAGTTATTTTCATTAAGATATTTCTGGAACCATAGACCTGATAATATAGTATAAAAAATACAGAGTCACTGAAAAGGTTACAATCATATTGAATTTCATTGGAATAAAAAGTGACCCGGCTACCGTATTCAGCATGAAAATTCTCTGGTTGAGCGTTGGCTGAAAACTCCATTAGTACTGAGAGTATGGAAGTAGGGCAATTAAGTTGTTATAAATCTGAAACCATACTTATTAGTACACTAAAGCAGTAATAAATAAAAAAGTGTTCTAGTGCCTTGTCAGTTTTGAGTCAAAATATTTCAAAGTATTTGATCACAGTCAAGCTTTTTAGGAACTGGAACATCTTCCCCGGAAACTGTTTTCTCCCTTATCTCTCTGTTTTATGTCTTCCTCTTCCTCTTCTCTTTCCTCTTTTCCCCTTCCTTCCTTTCATCCCCCTTTTGCCACTTTTCTCTATTTTCCTTTAAGAAATATTTATTTAGCTACTTCTCTGTGCAAGACCTATGCTAACATATGCATCCTAAACGGTTATAAGACATGGATTCAGCAATCCTTTACCTGTTTTAGGTCTATTACAGCCATGCAGATTATTTTTTAAAAGAGCCAGTTTCATGCTCACACCTGAACATTGTGTTTGAAATTAAAAAAAGAAAAAAACATTCCTCTTATTCTATTTGTCACCTTTTATTATCCCTTAATTTATTTTTTTTTACATTAAGAATTTGAGTTTTAGAACAGTTTTAGGTTCACTGCAAACTTGAGGGCCAAGGTACAGAGATTTCCTGTATTCTCCCTGTTCCCAAGCATTCATTGTCTTCCCGCATTATTGACATTCTTCAACAAAGTTACAATAAATCATAGGAAATAATGTTCTGAGCTAATAAAAATATGGTACTCTATTGAATTTTTGCTTTTGATCAGTATAGAGTGGGAAAAATGGAAACAGTGACAGACCTTATTTTCTTGGGTTCCAAAATCACTGTGGATGGTGACTGTAGCCATTAAATTAAAAGACATTTGATCCTTGGGAGAAAAGCTATGACAAATCTAGACAGTGTATTAAAAAGCAGACATCACTTTTCCAACAAAGGTCCATATGGTCAAAGCTATGGTCTTCCCAGAAGTCATGTACGGATATGAGAATTGGACCATAAAGAAGGCTGAGTGCCAAAGAATTGATGCTTTCAAACTGTGATGCTGGAGAAAATACTTGAGAGTCCCTTGAACAGCAAGGAGATCCAACCAGTCAATCCTAAAGGAAATCAACCCTGAATATTCATCGAGAGGACTGATGCTGGAGCTGAATCTCCACTACTTTGGCCAGCTGATACAAAGAGCTGAGTCTTTGGAGAAGACCGTGATGATGGGAAAGATTGAAGGCAGGAGAAGAAGCGGGTGACAGAGTACGAGATGGTTGGATGGCATCACCAACTCAGTGGACATGGTGTGTTTGTGCTCAGTCATGTGTGAGTCTTTGTGACTCCTTGAACTATAGCACACCAGACTCCTCTGTTCATGGGATTTCCCAGGCAAGAATACTGGAATGGGTTGCCATTTTATTTCAGGGGATCTTCCTAACCCAGGGATCGAACCTATGTTGCCTGCGTCTCCTGCATTACAGGCTGATTCTTTACCCACTGAGCCACCTGGGTATGCTGTTTAGTGATCAGTCATGTCCTATTCTTTGTGACCCCATGGTCTGTCCATGGAATTCTCTAGGCAAGAATACTGGAGTGGGTTGCCATTCACTTCTACAGGGGATCTTCCTGACCCAGGAATCAAACCCCGGTCTCCTGCTTTGCGGCAGACTCCCTATCGTTTGTGCTACTAGGGAAGCCACCAATGGACATGAGTTTGAGCAAACTCCAAGAGATAGTGAAGGACAGGGAAGCCTGGTATGCTGCAATCCGTGGGGTCGTGAAGAGTCAGACATCACCAAGTGACCGAAAAGCAACAATATGTTTCAACTCTAATTGTCCATATTAATTAATCTGATCACCAGTTGTAAATAATACTTTATCTTCTTTTCTGGGCTTCCCTGGTGGCTCAGATGGTGAGAAATCCACCTGCAATGTGGGAGACCTGGGTTCAATGCCTGGGTTGAGGAGAGACCCTGGAGAAGGGAACAGAAACCCACTCTAGTATTCTGGCCTGGAGAATCCCAAGGACAGAGGAGCCTGGCAGGCTATACAGTCCATGGGGTCGCAAAGAGTCAGACAGGACTGAGCGACTTTCATTTATCTAATCTTATCTTCTTATCTAGCAGTAAATGACACTTAGAAAACTTGTACAATTTTGTTTCTAGGTTCTTCAGAGTGATTAATGGTACAATTTATTTTTCCATTTGTTATGATTTTTTACTGTTGCCTTTTTGCTAAGGTAGCATTTGCATGTATTTACAAACAAGAGATTTGATTTGGATACAAGTAGTATGAATGGGCTGTGGTAAAACTGCCAGTCATATTTATAATGTATCACTGCATTAAGATTTTTTAAATGACATTATCACTTCAAGTTCATTAGTATTTCTAGATTGACCATCTATAAATTAGGGTAAACTGAGGATATGTGCTGAGATTTATTAAGTCAATGTCAGACTTAATTCCTGGGAAGCAGATTATGAGATGGAAATTATCGTATAAGACAGTGATTAAGGAACACTTGAGATCAGTAGTTATGGGAAGAAGGGGAATGAAGCAGAACTGGGGAAGAGGGATGCAGTTTCAATGAAGGCAACCTAGACCTCACGGGAGGACTGAAGCTTGACGGCTCATTCAGGCAAGGGCCCAGGCTTCTCCACCTTTGCACTGATCACTGGGGATCAGTGGGGAATTAATTCATTCATCCCAAAAGTGAGTTTGGGCAACATATCATAGTATCTACTGTACTTAGGTTAGAACAGTTCAGTTTAGTTCAGTCGCTCAGTCATGTCTGACTTTTTGCAACCCCATTAATCACAGCACGCCAGGCCTCCCTGTCCATCACCAACTCCCGGAGTTCACCCAAACTCATGTCCATCGAGTCAGTGATACCATCCAGCCATCTCAGCCTCTGTCGTCCCCTTCTCCTCCTGCCCCCAATCCCTCCCAGCATCAGAGTCTTTTCCAATGAGTCAACTCTTTGCATGAGGTGACCAAAGTATTGGAGTTTCAGCTTTAGCATCATTCCCTCCAAAGAACACCCAGGACTGATCTCCTTTAGAATGGCCTGGTTGGATCTCCTTGCAGGCCAAGGGACTTGCAAGAGTCTTCTCCAACACCACAGTTCAAAAGCATCAATTCTTCAGCGCTCAGCTTTCTTCACAGTCCAACTTTCAAATCCATACATGATCACTGGAAAAACCATAGCCTTGACTAGATGGACCTTTGTTGGCAAAGTAATGTCTCTGCTTTTGAATATGCTATCTAGGTTGGTCATAAGTTTCCAAGGAGTAAGCGTCTTTTAATTTCATGGCTGCAGTCACCATCTGCAGTGATTTTGGAGCCCCCCAAAATAAAGTCTGACACTGTTTCCACTGTTTCCCCTCTATTACCAATGAAGTGATGGGACCAGATGCCATGATCTTCGTTTGCTGAATGTTGAGCTTTAAGCCCACTTTTTCACTCTCCTCTTTCACCTTCATCAAGAGGCTTTTTAGTTTCTCTTCACTTTCTGCCATAACGGTGGTGTCATCTGCATATCTGTGGTTATTGATATTTCTCCTGGCAATCTTGATTCCAGCTTGTGCTTCTTCCAGCCCAGCATTTCTCATGATGTACTCTGCATAGAAGTTAAATAAGCAGGGTGACAATATACAGCCTTGACTTACTCCTTTTCCTGTGTGAAACCAGTGTGTTGTTCCATGTCCAGTTCTAACTGTTGCTTCCTGACCTGCATATAGGTTTCTCAAGAGGCAGGTCAGGTGGTCTGGTATTCCTGTCTCTTTGAGATTTTCCACAGTTTATTGTGATCCACACGGTCAAAGGCTTTGGCATAGTCAATAAAGCAGAAATAGATGTTTTTCTGGAACTCTCTTGGTTTTTCGATAATCCAGTGGATGTTGGCAATTTGATCTCTGGTTCCTCTGCCTTTTCTAAAACCAGCTTGAACATCTGGAAGTTCACAGTTCACGTATTTTTGAAGCCTGGCTTAGAGAATTTTGAGCATTACTTTACTAGCATGTGAGATGAGTGCAATTGTGTGGTAGTTTAGAACTGAAGTGCTGGATATAGTTATATAAAATGACTCTCTCAGTCCTGGTCTAGTCCACCCATTTCTTCAGGACCACAGCTAGAACCACTTATTTATTCTTTCTGTTTTTATTGTTGTCTTCTTTCAGTTCATTCTCTGCATGACAGAAAGAGCAAATTTTAAAAATTGGATCTTATAAATCAGTGTTACTACTCTGCCTAAAATCTTCGTTTAACTTCCAGTTGAAGAAAGGATAAAATCTGCATTCATAATTCATAGCCATAACTTCCATACTCTATCTGAGCTTACTCTTGTCTATTTCTGCAGCATTTTCTTAAGCTATTCATACTTCCCCCCTCACATATTATGTTTTAGACACACTGGCGTTCTATCAATTTCTCGAACATGCCAACTTTTCTTCTATCTGAGGGCATTTGCACTTCTTGTTTCCCAACCAGTCATGCACCCCTTACACTTTTTATGTGATAGTTTCTATCTTATTCTTTGGATCAAATTCCCATCGAGGCCTTTCTTGACTACCTTGTTTAATGTGCGCCTCCAAAAACTTTTCTGTCAGGTCACTATATTTTCCTTCATAGTCCTTATTACAAGCTGTTTTTTTTTTTTTTTCTGTTTATTTTTTTCTGTTTCCTATCTTCTCCAGTTGGAATGAAAGTTATGTGAGTAATTTTCCCAATTTACACCTTTTCCTGTAGTAGGTCCTTGATAATTTTTTTTTTCATTCATTACTCAGTGATGGTCTTGATCTATCTTAACTGGCTCACCTGCTTTGAGTTATTTTTTCTGAATACATTTTTCTTTAATACTTAGAAGTCATACGGTAACTCTGTGCCTAACATTTTGAAAAACTGCCAAATCAAAGTCGATACATTTTATAATTCTTGAGCCAGTGTAGGAGGGTTATACTTATTATAGTCATGCCTTTTAGTTGAAGCCATCTTAGTGGATGTGAAGTAGTATTTCATTGTTTCTTTGATTTCCATTTCCCTAACAACTGATAATGTGCATTATTTTATGTGTTAATTGATCATTTTTCTATGTAAAAATATCTCCTCAAATAGTGTCCTCTTTAAAAAAAATGGGTACGTATCTTTTTGTTGTTAAGTTGTAAGACTTCATACATTCTAGATACTAGTCTCTTATCAGGTATATGATGTGCAAATGTTTTCTCCATTTTTATGAATTATCTTTTCAATTTCTTTATAATGTCCTCTGAAGCACAACATTTAAAATTTTGACAAAGTCCAGTTTATCTGTGTTTTTCTTATGTCACGTGTGCTTTTGATGCCACATCTAAGAAAACATGGCCTAATGGAGGATCGCAAAGATGTGTTCTTCTGAGAATTTTGTAGTTTTAACTGTTACGTTTAGGTCTGTGATTCAATTTGACTTAGTTTTTATTTATCTTGTGAGATAGGGGTCCAAGTTCATTCTTTCACATTTAGCTATACAGTATTCAGTATTCCCAGGACTTTGTGTTGAAAATACCATTCTTGGGGCTTCCCTGATGGTCCATGGTTAAGAATACACCACCAATGCAGGGGACAGGAATTCGATCCTTGGTCTGGAAACATCCCACGTGCTACATGATAACTAAGCTTATGTGCCACAACTACTGAAGCCTGTGTGCTTACAGCCCATCAGTTCAGTCGCTCAGTCATGTCCAACTTTTGCAACCCCATGAACTGTAGCACACCAGGCCTCCCTGTCCATCACCAACTCCTGGAGTTTACCAGAACTCATGTCCATAGAGTTGGTGGTGCCATCCAACCATCTCATCCTCTGTTGTCCCCTTCTTCTCCCATCTTCTATCTTTCCCAGCATTGAGATCTTTTCAAATGAGTCTTTGTATCAGGTGGCCAAAGCATTGGAGTTTCAGCTTCAGCATCAGTCCTTCCAAAGAATATTCAGGAGTGATCTTTAGGACGAACTGGTTGGATCTCCTTGCCATGCAAGGGACTCTCAAGAGTCTTCTCCAACACCACAGTTCAAAAGCATCAATTCTTCGACGCTCAGCTTTCTTTACAGTCCAACTCTCACATCCATACATGACCACAGGAAAAACCATAGTCTTGACTAGACTGACCTTTGTTGACATAGTAATGTCTCTGCTTTTTAATATGCTATCTAAGTTGGTCATAACTTTTCTTCCAAGGAGTAAGTGTCTTTTAATTTCATGGCTGCAGTTACCATCTGCAGTGATTTTGGAGCCCCCCCAATAAAGTCTGTCACTATTTCCACTGTTTCCCCATCTATTTGCCATGAAGTGATGGGACCAGATGCCATGATCTTAGTTTTCTGATTGTTGAGCTTTAAGTCAACTTTTTCACTCTTCTCTTTCACTTTCATCAAGAGGCGATTTAGTTCTTTGCTTTCTGCCATATGGGTATCTGCATATCTGAGGTTATTGACATTTCTCCCGGCAATCTTGATTCCAGCTTGTGCTTCATCCAGCCCAGTGTTTCTCATGATGTACTCTGCATATAAGTTAAATAAGCAAGGTGACAATGTACAGCCTTGATGTAATCCTTTCCCCATGCTCAACAAGAGAAGCCGCTGCACTTAGAAGCCTGTGTGCTGCAACAAAGAGTAGCCTCCACCTGCCACAATTAGAGAAAGCCCACAACAATGAAGACTCAGTGCAGTCAAAAATAAATAAAAATAAATAAAAATAAATAAGTCTTTTAAAAAAGAAAATTCTACTTTTGAATTGTCTTCCCTTGCCAGAAATCAGTTAAGTAGAAATGTGTTGATTTCTGTACTCTCAGTTTTATTCTATTAGTCTGTATGTCTGTCCTTCTCTTGGTTCTGCATTGTCTTGATTATCTAGATTTATAGTAAGTTTTGAAATTAGGAAGTGTGAGTCTTCTAACTTTATTCTTTTTCAATATTGTTTTGGCATGTCCATATGAATTTTAGGATCAACTGGTCAGTTTCTTCAGAAACAAGAAGCTGGGACTTTGATAAGGATTGTGTTGATTCTATAAATTGATTTTTTCAGCATTGCTGTCTTTCTGTTTAGTTTTTACATCTGTGAACATTTGGAAGTCTTTCCTTTTAGTCAAGTCTTCTGTGATTTTTTCAGTGATATTTAGTACTTTTCATTTAGTGTAAACTCTACATTTATTTTGGTTAGCTTATTTTGGAATATTTTATTCTTTTGAGTGCCATTGTAAATTGATTTTCCTCAATTTTATTTTCACATAATTCATTGCTAGTATACAATTCACTTTTGTATATCCATCTCATGTCCTGCTACTTTGCTGAATTCATTTTTTTTAGTTCTAGCAGATTTTTTGTGTGGATTCTTTGAGATAACCTATATACACGATTTTTGTTCACAAAATCAGATGCATTTATTATTTCTCTTCTAAAATCTTAATACCTTTTGTTTTTTTCATGGAATTGTCCTAGCTAGTTCCTCCAGTACAGTGTTAAGTAGATATTGTAACAACTGATAATCTTTTCTTCCTTCTGATCTTAGAGGGAGAGCATTTGATCTTTCACCACTAAATATGATTGTAGATGTGTTTTGTTTTGTTGGTGCTCTTTATTGGGTCCAGGAAGGTTTCTTCCATTCTTAGTTTTCTGAGTGTTTTTATCAAATGCTTTTTCTTTGTCTGTTGAGGTGATGATCTTGTTTTATTTGTTTTTTAAAGGTAGTTGAACACACAGGAAACACATAGTAAGCTCACAGATAACCAAGAACAAGCCAATTGTTGTAATTTGCTATCCAGTTTCGTTACATTTTCCTGCCATGTTTAATGGCTAATCTAATGAAAGAGTAAAACCACCTAATTAATACAAAATTTGAAGTTAGAAAACTATGAACCTAAAATATATGTGCATGCACATATACACATGCACACACATGTATAGTATTCTCTGGTTTTGAACAAAATGTCAAAAAATGCCACGGTAAGAGTATTTGTTTCAATGGTTTATTTAAGTTAGTATTGCTTTATTAAAATTCCAAAGTTTTAATTCTCCAAAAGCTATAGTCCCAGAAATTTCACTGAAATTGTAAGCACATGTTTTTGTCTATAACATTATATCTTTTTTGTTTGTTTGTTGTAGTTGATACTGATATATCCTCTGTACCTCCATCACCTCTCCACTACAGGGCATGTAGGTTACTGCAGAGATAATTTGTGAAATCATAGTTTTACTTGAGCTCAGGTCAGGTGTTTTTCAGGGTAAGAGGAGATTTATTTTGATAACAGCTATTACTTATAGCACAGCATGATATTGCTATAATTCTAATCATTTTTCTCTTGTTGAAATATTATTTTTGTTAAGAAATGAATAATCTTTTTATATCAGTACCTTACCTCCTTAAATTAAAAAAATATATGTATTTGGTAATGTTTTTGAAAATATATACCCCAAGGCTTGTGGGCTTCCCCAGTGGCTCAGTGGTAAAGAATGCCTGCTGTGCAGGAGACTAAGAGATGCACATTCGATCCCTGGGTGGGGAAGATCCCCTGGAGGAGGGAGGGCGTGGTAACTCACTCCAGTATTCTTGAAGGAAAAATATCATGGACAGAGGAGCCTCACAGGCTACAGTCCATGGAATCACAAAGAGTCAGGTTTGACTAACGCAGCTGAGCACGCATGCACATACTCCAAAGCTTATCAGATCAAAAGACAGTTTATTACTGGCTATAAGATGACCCTTTATGCTATTACAATTATAATACGCATTTCCAGTAGCTGCCAGGGGCAGTCTCAATGTATTCATCCAGAACCTTGACAACTTCACTTCCAGATCCATAATATATTTGGGTCATCAGCCACTGTAATTTTGTTTGAGGGCCATATTTCTCAAGCCTACTTTCCTTTTTAATGTGTCAGTTCATTGGCAGAAATAAAAATAATAACAGTATCCTAAAAAGGAAAAGAATCTTGGAGGTTACATCTAATTTATTATTCAGTTCCATTCCATGTAGGAATTGAATGTGAACAAGACTAAATAGCTAGTCAATTAACTATTTTAAATAAAAACAAGAAATAGGGTGACTCATGGAGCATCCTGTTAATTGTTGACAGCTTTGATTTTTTTTAAAACTTTGACTCTTATTTTTAGAGAGCTCTTAGTGCACTGGTTTGTATTTGTATTCTTATAGTTTAGTTTATTTGTTCTAATTAAAACCCACTAGTCTTAGTTGTTCTTTGAAAGGCATATTACATATGTATACCTATATCATATGTTAGAAAACATGAAGAAGTTGAAAATAGCTTTATTTCTACTATATGTCTGCTATTTGAGTAAAACATCTCAAACTAATAATTTATTGATTAGTCATTGCAAAAATAATCTATGGCTTTAGTTTAGAACCTTACATACTCATTTGTTGTTATTTTTAAGTTTTTAAAAGTTGAAGTGTAATTGATTTACAATGTTATGTTAATTTTAACAGTTTTATGAGGTATAATTTTCATATGATAAAACCTCGTCATTGTAATTGAGTTCAGTGATTTTAGTATATTTAAAGTTGTGTAATCATCACCATATTCAGTTCTGTAACTCCATTCTTACCCCTCAAAACTCTCTCATGCTTATTGTAGGTAAGCCCTGCTACCACACCCATCGTAGGCAACTGCTGATCTGCAGTCTATGTTCACAGATTTGCCTTTCCTAGAAAATGTTTATGAATAGAATCTTACAGTATTACAATATGTGATGTTTTGTTTCTTCTCTCAGTTAACATAATACTTTTGAGACTCTTCAATGCTATAGCATGTTTAGAATTTTTTCTTTTATGGCAAAGTATTTCATTGTACGGGCTTCCCAGGTGCTGCTAGTGGTAAAATAAATAAATAAAGTCTGCCAATGCAGGAGACATAAGAGATGCAGATTTGATCCCTGGGTCAGGAAGATCCCCTGGAGGAGGGCATGGCAACACACTCCAGTATTCCTTCCTGGAGCATCTGATGGACAGGGAAGCCTGTGGGCTACAGTCCTTAGGGTCACAAGAGTCGGACATGACTAAAGCAACTTTGCATGCATCCTCGCATTCCATTGTATGGATCAAATTTTGATTACCAGTTCACCACATTTGGTTTGCCTCTTGTTTTTTGGCTATTCTAAATAATACTGCTATGAACATCTGTATATAAGTCTTTGTGTGACGTATCTTTTCATTCTCTTATACAGTTTTCTAGAAGTATAAATGCAGGGTTCAATAGTAAGTTTATGTATATCTACTATGAAACTACTAAATGGAAATTTTTTCAAAAATGGTTATTTGTTTTGTTTTTTACATCTCCACCAGAAAAGTGTAAGGATCCCAGTTTTTCCTTGTCCTTTCCAACTTCTCGTATTTTGGTTCTTCTAGTGGGCATATAATGGTATCTCATTGTGGTTTTAATTTGCATTTCTTTAATGATATTTATGTGGCCATTAGTATGTCTTCTTTGGTGAATTGTCTATTCAACCTCTTGCCCATATTTTTGATTGGGTCATTTGACTTTTCATTGTTGAGTTGTAAGTGTTCTTTATATATATTCTGGATATAGATTCCTTACCAGATACATGATTTCCAAAATTTTTGTCCTAATTTGTGATATTTTTAATGGTGTTTTAAGGAGTAAAACATTTTAATTTTAATTGAGCCCCATTTAATTATTTTTTACCTTATGGATTGCTGTTTTGGTGTTACATCTAAGAAGTTGTTGCCTAATTTTAGATCACAAAGATTTTCTATTATTTCTGTATTTTTAAAGTTTTATAGTTTTAGCTAACAAATTTTGTTTGATCCATTCTGTGTTAATTTTTGTATGTGGTATGAAGGATTTGTTAGTGGAAAATTTTCTTGCTTCTATTGTCAAAAATCAGTTGGCCATATAATAGGCACATATTAAGGGCACAGTTTTATACTTCCTTACCTGTTTTGTGATCTTTATGACTATACCAGTGCCATTCTTTTAATAACTGCCACTTTATATCAAGTTTTGAAGCCAGACTGTATATGTACTCCACCTTTTTATTTCCTGTAAAAAATTGTTTTGGATATTCTAAGTTATTTGAATTTTAACATACATTTTAGATTCAGCCTGTCAATTTCAACAAAAATCCTGCTGAGATTTTAATAGAAATTGTTTTAAATATATAGATCAACTTAGGGAGAATTAACTGAAAAAGCATTTCACAATTGAAAGTTGTCATTGATCTCTCAAGGTTCCCCCTTGAGAGGAAACTACCCCTAAATTCAAGGGAATCTTGAATTCTATTTTGTTGTCTAGTTATAATATTTTATATAAGAATATTGATAATTTTTCAAATCAGTACAGCAAGAAAATGGTCATCCTTTGGTTTCTTATGTACACTCTGGGGGTCATATATGTACCCTAAGAAGCAGAAATTTAGGAGAAATAATGGACCATTTTTCCCCCTTAAAAAATGTCTCTGTTTCATTCTGCAAAGTATTTGAGGTTGGTGTAGTAATTATAATCCTGCTCAATCATAAAGTGTGGGCAGGATTTTAAATGAATTTTTATCTTAATTTTATTTGGTTTTCTGTATTGTTTTATCTGTGTACTGGTTTTCCATTTGTTCTGTTTTTGCTAACATGGCATAACATACTGTTGACTGACATTTTACTGCAATATTAGTGCAGTAAATAAATAATCAATAAATAATGAGTTTGTAAAGGAAGGAAATAAAGTTGATTTTTGTTGAACACCCTCGCATACCAACTACCCTGTAATAAACAAACAAAATCCTGTGACATGGCTGTTTTCCTTTACTTACAGATGATAAAACCAAGACCTAGGGAGGGTCAGAATCATGCCTAAAATTTTATAGTAGTGCTGCTGCTGCTGCTAAGTCGCTTCAGTCGTGTCCGACTCTGTGCGACCCCATGGACGGCAGCCCACCAGGCTCCCCCGTCCCTGGGATTCTCCAGGCAAGAACACTGGAGTGGGTTGCCATTTCCTTCTCCAATGCATGAAAGTGAAGTGAGATAGCATTAAAATCTAGATATTCTAACTTCAAGGCCAGTATGCCAGATGAGAAAGAAAAGTTAGATGTTTAAAATTTGACATTCAAGTGTGTCCTGGGATATCTTGACTTGATTGTCTTCTGTGTTTGTTTTCTCTTTCTTTATACCCTGCCTCATTCCAGAATGGTCTTAAGACAACTTAGAGCATATAAAATACAACAAGATGGCATAAATTAAAAATAAGAATAAGATGAGACAGAAAAACAAGGGTGGGGAAAGTCCTTTTCCCAGAAAAACAACAACAACAACATCCTGTAAGTGAATATTGCCAGGAGACTGGAAACATTTGAGCTGGAAAAGACCGTGGCAGTAAATGGGCTTAGTACTTAGTGCCAGTTTTGGCATCTGCTCCAATCATAATGTATCTGAGAAAGTGAGGTCTTGTTTGGTTTTGCTTCCTTTAAGTTCCGAGCATAGTGCCTTGTCCATGGTAAGCCATTAATGAGTGACTGCTGAACTTGATTCTCAGTCAATTTTATTGTCAGCATTCCTAGGTTACTAAGGTAGTTAGAAGATTTCATCATTATCATTTTTGTTATTATTAAATGTCAAATAGTCAGGACGTTTAGATTTGTCTGTCAGTGTTATTTGTTGTGAGCACTACCTCATTGTTTTCCTGATCCACATTAAATTTGAATGCTTATAGCTCATCTTTTTAAAATAAATAATCCAGAAATTGCTTTTATCTTATCATCTTAGGAGTGTATTTAAAAGATATATGCTCTTCTAGTTGAGAATGTCTAAATTTTGTGGACAAGAAGGTTTCACTGTGATCATGTGCTTTCCATTTCAACTCTTATATTTACTGGGTTTTAAAACAAAGACTATGTATTTGGAGAGTTTGAAATTCATAAATCTAAGACATTTCAGTTTGTAAACATCTCAAAAAATATCAAGGTATGTGTGTATTTACTCAAATAATAGAATAATTTTACAATGCCTGTTGGTATCATCTAGATTCTTATTTGACCTACTTATTTTGTAAACACATGCAATTAATTTCTTCCCATGGGTTGGACTTCATCTTTCAGACTCAAATCTTTTCTAGAAAGTTTTAAAAACTGCACTAAGGTTTATAACAACTTATTTTTTTCATTTCAAAACTAAAATTTTTGTAATAGTTTATCCTCAGATGACTCAAATATGATCCAACTGTTAGTTATCTGAACCATAATATTTATTTTGACTCAAATTTCACTTCAGTGCTATTTTAACATAACAGAGAAGTAGCTACATACAATGGTATACTTTAATTTAATGTCACAAAAATTACAAAAGATTGGCTTTAGGGAAAGCCAGTAAAACTTCAGCAGTCTTTGGTGCACACAGATATAGGTATGTGAACTACAGAGCTCTCACTTTGCAGCAGTTTATACTGAAAATGTACTTTTAAATCATCTCAATTTTATAGAAAAGAAAAACTAGAGGATAAGCTATGACATAAGTTTTTGTAAGATATACTCATTTTAAGACTTGTGATTTTTGTTCTGAAATGTTATCATCATGCTAGTTTTCAAGATCCTATCTCCAGCTGAGATTTCAGAGGTGAAAAATAATCTAAAGAAGTAACTGCCTAGTATTTCATCAAATTTGTTTATCTTCAAGAAATCATCTTTTATCATAATTATTGTGTCCTCTCTTCAAGTTCAGAGACTTGTAATAAACTAGCATGTCTATTCTCAGGATTTGTAGACTGAGATAGGTGCAGTAACAATCAAGGCATGACATCGGGTGATGTACCTCAAGCTGACCTGGAGCATACTGTTACCACAGGCTGGCTCTGCCTCTGCTGGGGTAACTTCACCAACTACCTTTCTGCCTTGTTTCACTGATAAAACATCATTTCCCCTCTGTTATCCTTTACTTCTATTTTAAATAATTCTGTATTTAGTATAGAATTTTTAAAAATTTTGTATTTCCTAGGGAGCAGAATGGCTCTCAGTCCCGTTGGCAAAATGCTACCTCTTCCCTGTTAGTATCCCAATGATTATAATCTTCTATAAATATAAAAAAAAAGTTGCATCTTTGTTAGCTAGAATTAGCAATTCATCAGAATTTTTGTAAAATCTTCTGTTTTCAGATATATAAAGCATTTTAGATATAGACTATATTTGAAACATGAATATTAATCTGTCTTGGATTGACACTATTAATGATTTTTCAGAATATTTGTGAAATACTTTAAATATGAGAAACACTTTAGAGAGGATAAGTGTTATTAATATGCATCCTTAATATTCAATTGCATTAGAGGAAAATCAGTGCTACTTTTGATATTTAATCTTTAATATTCAGTTATATTAAAAGAAAACTGATTCTGCTTCTGTTAGTCATGCAATAGGATATGGTATTATTATCCAGAATTGATAAGATTCAGTCAATCTATACACATGGTTTCCCACATCAAACCCTATTTGCTATTTATATATTTAAACCCTATTTTAAACTATATCTCTTTGTAATCATTAGTTTTATTTTATATTTTTCAATATTTATATATTCTTTTCTGCCATTGCAAGAGGATGGAATTTGCTCACTTATTCTTGAATGTCAAGTTAATTATTAGGCTCCACAATATGACAACTGCTATTTTTTTTAGGTCAAATGAGTGACTATCTGCAGTTTTGTATGTCTTTATTTTTTGTTGTAATTAATATGTTAAAATACTATAATTTATAGTCTGGAATACATGAGAAAGAAAACACAGATGTATTCCTCTTCTAGTTCCCTGATGATTTACACATAGCCTGGTGGTGTGTGTTTAGAGTTGGTTTCCTAAGATACTGGGTTTTGTTTTTCTTCCCTGCCATATTCCCATGCCTAGATGGTACCTGGCACATACTCAGTGTTCAGTAAATATTTACTGAGAGAATAAATAAGAATAGTCAATCTTAACAGTATTCTATCTATGTAGATCTCCACGTCTGTGTCAGCAGTTGATTCTGGTGGGGTTTTAGAGGTTGGATAAATCACATTAATCATAATCCCTGCAGACTTTGGAAACTTCAGAGAAATAGACACAGGTGCCAGGCAGATGGAGATCAAAGTACCAGTTTTATTACTGGTAGAAGCTGAATTGGAGGACGTGCATTAGGTATCCAGATGAAATTGGCTTCAGCTCTGAGCTAGACAGTTGTACCCTCCAAGCCACTGTCACAATGGGACATCCACAGTCCTCTGTGACTGAGGAATGGATAAAAACAGGACTGAATCCATCTTTTCTATAGGTAGCACTGAACTGAAGAAAAGGAATTCAACTGGGCAAGTTCATTATGTTCCCTTAAATTCACTAGTGTGATGAGTCTTTGCTTTACTCATGGTAAGAATTGAAGGGACATAATAAAGCTACTTGAATTTCTTGATCAAAAGTCTCTTCATGAAAATATGAGTAAAACAAATAGAACTTTCCTATTGTTCCCCATGACACTCTAATTAAACATAAATCCCTCCAACTAATTATATTGATGCTACTAACTTATCTGCAGTTGTTATTTGGGATTTATAAGATCCAATTTAAATGACTTTATCTATAACCACATTGGCAAATCATTAAAATAAGTATTTAGTGTTGTGGTGTACATATGCATACACTGAACTAATCTAATATTGTGTAGCCTTGGGCAAAATAAGCTTAAGAGTAAAACAATAAGGAAAGCATATTCATATTTCAATTTTTATATATGATATGTATATTATATCACTCATTGTGATCTTGAGTTCAGTTCAGTCACTCAGTCGTGTCCGATTCTTTGCGACCCCATGAACTGCAGCACGCCAGGCCTCCCTGTCCGTCACCAACTCCCAGAGTTCACTCAAACCCATGTCCATTGAGTCGGTGACGCCATCCAGCCATCTCATCCTCTGTCATCCCCTTCTCCTCCTGCCCCCAATCACTCCCAGCATCAGAGTCTTTTCCAATGAGTCAACTCTTCGCATGAGGTGGCCAAAGTATTGGAGTTTCAGCTTTAGCATCGGTCCTTCCAAAGAAATCCCAGGGCTGATCTCCTTTAGAATGGCCTGGTTGGATCTCCTTGCAGTCCAAGGGACTCTCAAGAGTCTTCTCCAACACCACAGTTCAAAAGCATCAATTCTTCAGCACTCAGCTTTCTTCACAGTCCAACTCTCAAATCCATACATGACCACTGGAAAAACCATAGCCTTGACTAGATGGACCTTTGTTGGCAAAGTAATGTCTCTGGTTTTGAATATGCTATCTAGGTTGGTCATAACTTTTCTTCCAAGGAGTAAGCGTCTTTTAATTTCATGGCTGCAGTCACCATCTGCAGTGATTTTGGAGCCCCCCAAAATAAAGTCTGACACTGTTTCCACTGTTTCCCCATCTATTTCCCATGAAGTGATGGGGCAAGATGCCATGATCTTCGTTTTCTAATGTTGAGCTTTAAGCCAAGTTTTTTACTCTCCTCTTTCACTTTCATCAAGAGGCTTTTTAGTTGCTCTTCACTTTCTGCCATAAGGGTGGTGTCATCTGCATATCTGAGGTGATTGATATTTCTCCTGGCAATCTTGATTCCAGCTTGTACTTCTTCCAGCCCAGTGTTTCTCATGATGTACTCTGCATACAAGTTAAATAAGCAGGGTGACAACATACAGCCCTGACATACTCCTTTTCCTATTTGGAACCAGTGTGTTATTCCATGTCCAGTTCTAACTGTTGCTTCCTGACCTGCATATAGGTTTCTCAAGAGGCAGGTCAGGTGCTCTGGTGTTCCCATCTCTTTCAGAAATTTCCGCAGTTTATTGTGATCCACACAGTCAAAGGCTTTGGCATAGTCAATAAAGCAGAAATAGTTGTTTTTTGGAACTCTCTTGGTTTTTCGATAATCCAGTGGATGTTGGCAATTTGATCTCTGGTTCCTCTGCCTTTTCTAAAACCAGCTTGAACATCAGGAAGTTCATGATTCACGTACTGCTGAAGCCTGGCTTGGAGAATTTTGAGCATTACTTTACTAGCATGTGTGATGAGTGCAACTGTGCGGTAGTTTGAGCATTCTTTTAAACCATGTAAAGGCTAGTAAGGTCATTACATGCACAAAGAGCAGCATGCTGAAATGTGAGGACATGTGAACTGTCTGGAATATAAGATTGGTGGCAAGGATGGGGAAGAGAGCTGAGGCTGGAATGACTGGTTGGAGTAGGAGTGCCAGTCAGTATGGAGTTGGGAAAATAGTTGATGTTGTAGCTAGACAGCTGTATTTTTCCATTTGACTGCAGAAGACTCTTGAGAGTCCCTTGGACTGCAAGGAGATCCAACCAGTCCATTCTGAAGGATTTCAGCCCTGGGATTTCTTTCGAAGGAATGATGCTGAAGCTGAAACTCCAATACTTTGGCCACCTCATGTGAAGAGTTGACTCATTGGAGAAGACTCAGATGCTGGGAGGGATTGGGGGCAGGAGGAGAAGGGGACGACAGAGGATGAGATGGCTGGATGGCATCACTGACTCAATGGACGTGAGTCTGAGTGAACTCTGGGAGTTGGTGAGGGACAGGGAGGCCTGGCGTGCTGCGATTCATGGGGTCGCCAAGAGTCGGACACGACTGAGCGACTGATCTCATCTGATCTGATATGACTCCATTTCTGTTATTTACTATATTTTTAATCACCAGTAAATTTATTAACCTCAGTGTAAATTTATTAACCTTAGCATATTGGTTTGCATAATGGGGCTGATAATACCAGTTTAGCAATAGTATTGTTGTGATTGGAAATTAATATATATAAAGCACATAGTGATGGGCATTAAATCTTCCTGGTAACAAATGAGGGTTAATAGTCATATATTTTATAGGGTTGTTTTAAGAACTAAATGGAGTAAAATAAAATGAGTATAGGATACTGTTTGACATAAATCCCCCATTCTCAAATAATGATATTAAAAATAAAACTTCCAAAGCTGTTCAGTGCAGTTATAGAACATTGCTTTTATAAAAAATGATTTCCAAAATTTAGGAAAAGTTTTATCATTATCTATGTGAAGATTTGTATGCAGGTCAGGAAGCAACAGTTAGAACTGGACATGGAACAACAGACTGGTTCCAAATAGGAAAATAGGAGTATGTCAAGGCTGTATATTATCACCCTGCTTATTTAACTTCTATGCAGAGTACATCATGAGAAATGCTGGGCTGGAAGAAGCACAAGCTGGAATCAAGATTGCCAGGAGAAATATCAATAACCTCAGACATGCAGATGACACCACCCTTATGGCAGAAAGAGAAGAGGAACTAAAAAGCCTCTTGATAAAAGTGAAAGAGGAGAGTGAAAAAGTTGGCTTAAAGCTCAACATTCAGAAAACAAAGGTCATGGCATCTGGTCCCATCACTCCATGGGAAATAGATGGGGAAACAGTGGAAACAGCGTCAGACTTTATTTTTTGGGGCTCCAAAATCACTGCAGATGGTGACTACAGCCATGAAATTAAAAGACGCTTATTCCTTGCAAGGAAAGTTATGACCAACTTAGATAGCATATTCAAAAGCAGAGACATTACTTTGCCAACAAAGGTCTGTCTAGTCAAGGCTATGGTTTTTCCTATGGTCACGTATGGATGTGAGAAGTGGACTGTGAAGAAAGCTGAACGCTGAAGAATTGATGCTTTTGAACTGTGGTGTTGGAGAAGATTCTTGAGAGTCCCTTGGACTGCAAGGAGATCCGTCCAGTCCATTCTGAAGGAGATCAGCCCTGGGATTTCTTTGGAAGGAATGATGCTAAAGCTGAAACTCCAGTACTTTGGCCACCTCATTCGAAGAGTTGACTCATTGGAAAAGACTCTGATGCTGGGAGGGATTGGGGGCAGGAGGAGAAGGGGATGACAGAGGATGAGATGGCTGGATGACATCACCAACTCGATGGACGTGAGTCTGAGTGAACTCTGGGAGTTGGTCATGAACAGGGAGGCCTGGCGTGCTACGATTCATGGGGTGGCAAAGAGTCTGACACGACTGAGTAACTGAACTGAACTGAACTGATGTGTAAATTGGCTTCCCTGGTGTCTCAGCGGTAAATAATCTGCCTGCCAATGCAGGCGACATGGGTTTGATCCCTCGGATGGGAAGATCCCCTGGAGAAGGTAATGTCAATCCACTCTAGTATTCTTTGCTGGAAAATCCCATGGACAGAAGAGTTTGGTGGGCTACCGCTCATATGGTCACAAGAATTGGACATGACTTAGCAACTAAACAGACACAAAAATGTGAAAATTAGTCTAAACATATTAGCCTATGTTGATTCTACATTCCTTTCCAAGCAAGACCTCATCTCAGTTTAGGCCTGGATGCTATGATGTTGTTGTTTAATCCTTAAGTCATGTCGCATTCTTTTGTGACCCCCATGAGCTGTAGCCTGCCAGGCTCCTCTTTCCATGGGATTCTCCAGGCAAGAATACTGGAGTGGGTTGCCATTTCCTTCTCCAGGGGATCTTCCAGACCCAGGGAGTGAACCCATGTCTCCTGCATTGGTAAGCAGATTCTTTATCACTGAAACACCTGGGAAGCTCAGGGTGCTGTGATAGTGAGTTTTATTAAAATCTGTATGATATTGAGACCATTCATGCATATAAGCATGTCCTTATTACATAAATTACAGTTAATTATTATTTTACCTGTTTTCTCCATTAGATAGTGAGTGCTTTATTCCCAATTCTTCAGAAAGTGTTAGTTTCATAAAAGTTGGCTGAAATGATTTTAAGCTTAGGAAGAATTAATACACATATGTAATCTTCAGTTCAGTCGCTCAGTCGTGTCCAACTCTTTGTAACCCCATGAATTGCATCATGCCAGGCCTCCCTGTCCATCACCAACTCCCGGAGTTCACTCAAATTCACGTCCATTGAGTCGGTGATGCCATCCAGCCATCTCTTCCTCTGTCGTCCCCTTCTCTTGCCCTCAATCTTCCCCAGCATCAGAGTCTTTTCCAATGAGTCAACTCTTCGCATGAGGTGGCCAAAGTATTGGAGTTTCAGCTTCAATATCAGACCCTCCAGTGACTGATCACCCAGGACTGATCTCCTTTAGAATGGACTGGTTGGATCTCCTTGCAGTCCAAGGGACTCTCAAGAGTCTTCTCTAATACCACAGTTCAAAAGCATCAATTTTTTGCCACTCAGCTTTCTTCACAGTCCAACTCTCAAATCCATACATGACCACTGGAAAAACCATAGCCTTGACTAGATGGACCTTTATTGGCAAAGTAATGTCTCTGGTTTTGAATATACTATCTAGGTTGGTTATAACTTTTCTTCCAAGGAGTAAGCGTCTTTTAATTTCATGGCTGCAATCACCATCTGCAATGATTTTGGAGCCCCCAAATATAAAGTCTGACACTGTTTCTCCATCTATTTCTCATGGAGTGATGAGACCAGATGCCATGATCTTTGTTTTCTGAATGTTGAGCTTTAAGCCAACTTTTTCACTCTCCTCTTTCAGTTTCATTAAGAGGCTTTTTAGTTCCTCTTCTCTTTCTGCCATAAGGTTGGTGTCATCTGCATATCTGAGGTGATTGATATTTCTCCTGGCAATCTTGATTCCAGCTTGTGCTTCTTCCAGCCCTGCATTTCTCATGATGTACTCTGCATAGAAGTTAAATAAGCAGGGTGATAATATACAGCCTTGACGTGCTCCTTTTCCTATTTGGAACCAGTGTGTTATTCCATGTCCAGTTCTAACTGTTGCTTCCTGACCTGCATACAGGTTTCTCAAGAGGCAGGTCAGGTGGTCTGGTATTCCCATCTCTTTCAGAATTGTCCACAGTTTATTGTGATCCAGACAGTCAAAGGCTTTGGCATAGTCAATAAAGCAGAAGTAGATGTTTTTCTGGGACTCTTCCTTTTCCATGATCCAGCAGATGTTGGCAATTTGATCTCTGGTTCCTCTGCCTTTTCTAAAACCAGCTTGAACATCTAGAAGTATGTATTATAAAAGTGCTAATATCTTACCTTCATATGGAAAAGCCTGATGTAATTGTATTACAATACCCACTACACTCTGAAAGCAATGTGACATCTTTCTGTTTAAATGTATGGGTTAGATATAAGTGTTGTTAGAGGAGTGGGGATGGCCCTCAGCCTAACCCCCAGAATTCTCCCCACTATATCCTTGCTCACCAAGCAGCAAGACTTATAAGGCAGATTTTAAATATAGATCTTTCTTATAGTAACTGATTGTGTGAAATACCCCTGGGCTATATAAAAATGATGTTTTTCACCCAGTGGGAGTGACTCTTCAGAGTTGCATAATATTTAAGGAGAGGACGCTCCTCAAGAAAGCCACATTCTATATTGCTGCACATAATAAACATTAATGGAAATATGCAATAAAGGCAATATGGAAAAGAAGAGAGAATACAAACAAATAAAAAATAGCCTAATTTAGGCAAAATTAAAATAGTGTCAAGCACTGAATATGTTAGCTATGAAAGAATAATCTTCACTTATCTGACAGGATTGTTGCTATCTGTTGTGTGCTATTTCAGTTACTTATACTGGGCAATGTCAATCATTAAGGTAGTATTATTCCCTGATGGCTCAGAGGTTAAAACATCTGCTTGCAATGTGGGAGACCTGGGTTCGATCCCTGTGTCAGGAAGATCCCCTGGAGAAGGAAATGGCAGCCCACTCCAGTATTCTTGCCTGGAGAATCCCATGGACAGAGGAGCCTGGTGGGCTACAGTCCACGGGGTCGTGAAGAGACGGACATGACTGAGCGACTTCACTTTCTTTCACTATTCATATTACTACAGCAATAAAGAACATGTTCATGTAATTACATATTATTATATCAAGTCATGCTTGGTATATTTTGGTCCCAAGTTTTGTCCTAAACTCACATGTTTCATATAATATTTGCTGCTTAATGGCCGACCATCCCCCCACCTCCCATTATTTCTTGATCCTGGGCAAGTAACACATGAAGTGGAACTTTTTGTGCCAAATTGATATTCAGTGGTTAGACTAAACAATTGAGGTTCCATTTTATTTTAGCTTAAAAGCTGCTAGTCTTTAAAATAAATTATATTAATTTTATAAGTAGGTTATATACTAGTAAATTTTTTATTTTTATAAAGTTTTGCAAATACAAAAGATTATATAAATTTTAAACAACATGTTTAGAGTCTTAAAGATGGCTCAGATGGTAAAGCATCTGCCTACAATGTGGGAGACCTGGGTTCAATCCCTGGGTCGGGCAGATCTTCTAGAGATGGAAATGACAATCCACTCCAGTATTCTTGCCTGGAAAACCCCATGGATGGAGGAGCCCAATAGTCTACAGTCCATGGGATTGCAAAGGGTGGGACACAACTGAGCGACTTCAGTTCACTTCTCTTCATTGTCATTTAAACCATGGCTTCCCTGATAGCTCAGTTGGTAGAGAATCTGCCTGCAATGCAGGAGACCCCAGTTCGATTCCTGGGTTGAGAAGATCCCCTGGAAAAGGGATAGACTACCCACTCCAGTATTCTTGGGCTTCCCTTGTGGCTCAGCTGGTAAAGACCAACCCGCAATGCGGGAGACCTGTGTTCGATCCCTTGGTTGGGAAGATCCTTTGGAGAAGGGAAAGGCTACCCACTCCAGTATTCTGGCCTGGAGAATTCCATGGACTGTATAGTCCAAGGGATCACAAAGAGCTGGACACGACTGAGTGACTTTGACTTCACTAAGCCATGCTGCTGCTGCTAAGTCACTTCAGTCATGAAGATCCATCATAATGATAAAAATTAATTACCGAATAGTAAGAAGAACATAAAGTTGATTTCAATGACAATAAAAAATGAAAAAAGTAGCACTTTATTACTTAATAGTGTTAGATAAGAGGACAGTTTTAAAAGGATATAATAACATGTGGTCTTCCCTTTTAGAACAGTGTTTATCTTTTCTTTAGAAGATTGTTAACATTTTAATATACTTAGTTTGACTATATTAAAATATATTTTTCTCTGCTTTTCAGTTTCTCTTTTCAGTGATGACAACTATGTTTGTTATATATCTTTGTTAGCACTTTAGAACCACATACTTTACTAGATAAAACTTTCTTCATATTTACTTGGAATTTGAGTCACTTTAATTTGTGGCAGAGGTTTTTTAAACCTATTTATGTTTATTTGGTGTTACTAGTGAGACCCATTGCATGTGAAAATATCTTTATTAAAATTTTAAGTTATTTTAATGAATATCATACTTTTTCACCTCTCTAGTACATTGCCTCTTCATTCATTGCTATTTGATGGATAATTTCTGTCTTTTCCTCACCCATTTATTTAGTTTTATTGTCCAAGCACAAGGTAGTCACATTATAGCCATAGCTGACATGAGATTTCAATTTTCATAATGCTACGAGTGTTAAAATGTCTGGTAGTTGTTTTTTCGTCCTCCTAAAAAAATACAACATAGAAGAAAATTATATGAAAAATATTGCTTTGCCTACATTGTTATTTAACAGTATATGTTATCTGTAACTTACATGGATTCATGACTGTCATCGTGTGTATACCATTTTGTATTCTAATTATTTCCTTAACTTCATAGTATGACATTATTTTGATAATTATTACTTTTAATTAATATGTACTATCTTTCTTATTCAGAGTAGGAATTTTCTTACTTCAAATGAACATTAATTGATCATTTACCTGAAATGGACAGTATTTCAAGTATTAATAGTTTCATCCTTTGGTGGTAACCTTTTTTTGACATAATTCAAGCTATTTCTGCTTAGCAGAAAAAGGAAAGGGAAAAAAATGGGAATTCAGACTTTACTTTTCATGAAAATTTTAGTCAAAAACACCACCACTGTCATCACCAACACAAATTATTCAATATTCACTTGAGGTAGTCCTGTGGTTAATGGACTAAGGTATGCACTCAAACTTCTTTTGATTAGGAGAAAACTCAAGTTCTTCTAAATTAATTTAGTCAAAATTAAGTTGTGTTGTGTAGTTGTTATCATCATTCTTATTAAGTGTAGGAGCAGTAGTAGTAGCATGAACTATATTAATTATATGATAGGTATATGATCCAGCAAATTTAGTGTCAGCTGATTGTTATACATATTGTAGTATATCTTGCAATCAGTATTTTAAATATCTGTCACCAGTCTGTTGGTACTGAAGTTTAATTTTGTGATTTAAATGACTTCATTTTATAACTTTATGATTTTAGTTTACAGACTTGGTTTTTCTGTTACTATTTTTCATAGTTTTGATACTAAGTCCTTTAATCAGTATTAAATACTGAATTATAATTATAATACCCCTTCACATGGGTAAAAATAGTTCACTTTGTGGTTTTATGTTTCATGACACAATTTCCAGGAAATTGTGGGGGGAAATGGGTACTGCCAAGACATTTTTTCCCCCATGTATTTCAAAATGTCCTAAAATTTATGGCCCAGAAATAAATAAGTAATTTCAATATTTTTCTAAGAAATATTTGGATTTACTATTCTTAGGGCCAAAAAGGCCAAGGGAAAAGAAGGTATAAGGATCAGTCCTAGACTAAACTGGCAAGTAATGTATATTTCAAGTTTATCCTCTCTATTTTCTGTTATATCCTTTGTTTTCCCAGCCATTGGGTAGCATTTATTCTAACTCCTGCATATAGTATCTATGGCCCCTCTCGTCTCCTTAAGGCTGTGCACTGCAGTAAATCATCCTTCTTTCTTTCTTTATTTTTTTTAGTTTTCTGTTTTTTTTTTAAATTTTATTTTATTTTTAAACTTTACAATATTATATTAGTTTTGCCAAATATCGAAATGAATCCACCACAGGTATACCTGTGTTCCCCATCCTGAACCCTCCTCCCTCCTCCCTCCCCATACCATCCCTCTGGGTTGTCCCAGTGCACCAGCCCCAAGCATCCAGTATCGTGCATCGAACCTGGACTGGCAACTCGTTCCATACATGATATTATACATGTTTCAATGCCATTCTCCCAAATCTTCCCACCCTCTCCCTCTCCCACAGAGCCCATAAGACTGTTCTATACATCAGTGTCTCTTTTGCTGTCTCGTACACAGGGTTATTGTTACCATCTTTCTAAATTCCATATATATGCGTTAGTATACTGTATTGGTGTTTTTCTTTCTGGCTTACTTCACTCTGTATAATAGGCTCCAGTTTCATCCACCTCATTAGAACTAATTCAAATGTATTCTTTTTAATGGCTGAGTAATACTCCATTGTGTATATGTACCACTGCTTTCTTATCCATTCATCTGCTGATGGACATCTAGGTTGCTTCCATGTCCTGCCTATTATAAACAGTGCTGTGATGAACATTGGGGTACATGTGTCTCTTTCCCGTCTGGTTTCCTCAGTGTGTATGCCCAGCAGTGGGATTGCTGGATCATAAGGCAGTTCTATTTCCAGTTTTTTAAGGAATCTCCACACTGTTCTCCATAGTGGCTGTACTAGTTTGCATTCCCACCAACAGTGTAAGAGGGTTCCCTTTTCTCCACACCCTCTCCAGCATTTATTGCTTGTAGACTTTTGGATCACAGCCATTCTGACTGGCATGAAATGGTACCTCATAGTGGTTTTGATTTGCATTTCTCTGATAATGAGTGATGTTGAGCATCTTTTCATGTGTTTGTTAGCTATCTGTATGTCTTCTTTGGAGAAATGTCTATTTAGTTCTTCGGCCCATTTTTTGATTGGGTCATTTATTTTCCTGGAGTTGAGCTGTAGGAGTTACTTGTATATTTTTGAGATTAGTTGTTTGTCAGTTGCTTCATTTGCTATTATTTTCTCCCATTCTGAAGGCTGTCTTTTCACCTTGCTAATAGTTTCCTTTGTTGTGCAGAAGCTTTTAAGTTTAATTAGGTCCCATTTGTTTATTTTTGCTTTTATTTCCAATATTCTGGGAAGTGGGTCATAGAGGATCCTGCTATGATGTATGTCGGAGAGTGTTTTGCCTATGTTCTCCTCTAGGAGTTTTATAGTTTCTGGTCTTACATTTAGATCTTTAATCCATTTTGAGTTTATTTGTGTGTATGGTGTTAGAAAGTGTTCTAGTTTCATTCTTTTACAAGTGGTTGACCAGATTTCCCAGCACCACTTGTTAAAGAGATTGTCTTTAATCCATTGTATATTCTTGCCTCCTTTGTCAAAGACAAGGTGTCCATATGTGTGTGGATTTATCTCTGGGCTTTCTATTTTGTTCCATTGATCTATATTTCTGTCTTTGTGCCAGTACCATACTGTCTTGATAACTGTGGCTTTGTAGTAGAGCCTGAAGTCAGGTAGGTTGATTCCTCCAGTTCCATTCTTCTTTCTCAAGATAGCTTTGGCTATTCGAGGTAAATAATTCTTCTTTAGAAGTAGAATTTTATATGCTTTTGTTGCTTACTTCCTTTCTCCCTTTCTCATGGGAACTTTTTGAACTGAATGACTTGAAATATCTGATAAATTAGTGATACTGTGTGGCTACTGATCTTAGGCTGCACTGATAGAACTCTGCACATGACTCAGGATAAATAACTGTTCTCAAGAGTTGCTGGGTTTCTTCCTTATGCTCTTCACCTAAGCTGTGTTTCAGTTCCACTCACGTCAAGGATATATTACTGACTTCTGAGCAGAGAGAAAGAGTTTATGGTAGAAGTATATGTGCCTATTTATTCATGTGAAACTGACCAGTCCTTATTTTTCAGGACAGGAGTGGGCTACTTCCAGTGGGTCTCCCAAGAGTATTTATATTCAGGAACAAAATGGTGGTTTAGGAGTAACCCTTGACATTGTTTCTGTTACTTTGTTAGCTAATCAGTTTATTCATTTAACTAATTTGTTTTGATTTATATTTATATATGTATTTATTAGGCATTTGCTGTGTGCCAGGTATTATGTACCATTTTAGAGATAGAAACAGGCCTCTTCACCTCTTGCAGTTTATGTATGATATAGTAGAGTAACTACACTATAAGGCTCTATGGAAAGAAAAGTAGAGAAACAAAATATTATAGTAAGATATATTCCCTGTTAAGTGGGGTTTCCATTAGTTACTTCAGAACAAAAGGTAGTATTATAACTAATTAATATATTACAGTTGTTATTGGGGTATAATTGTATTAGTTTTAGTTGTACAGCATAGTAATGTGGTATTTTTATCTATAATACTATATATACAAAGTTATCAAATATTGGCTGCATTCTCTGTGCTATATATTACATCCTATAACTTGTTTTGTATCTAGTAGTTTATGCCTCTTGATACCCTTTAGCATATCCAGATTTGTATTTCTATCTTGATCTTTCTAACTGTTCTCACATCAGTACAGCTTTCTTATCTTCTGTGACTTTATATATCTGCATTAAACACTCAGGAAAATAAATCGGTCTGTCAGGTTCTTTTTTTTTTAAACTATATTCAAGAAAATTTCAGTGAAAAATTTGGAAAAAGTTTTCTGGTCATTTGGGTAACTGTTGTAGTCCAGGGAGTTGCATTAATTATGATTATTGAATTTCTTTCTTTCCCCGCTTTTTGTTGTGTAATAGTTGATGCATACTAAAGAATGTATGTAATATTTTCATATGTTCTGACATGTAATAAGACAAACATTGTGAATCTACACACAATAAAAGAATTAGAACATTACCAATAAAATGCATTAATTCATTTTTACTATATAACATTCCATTTTGTAATTTTCTCATATTTTATTGTCTGTAGACATTTTTTATTTTGCCATGTAAACAATAGTAAAATTTTGGTACATTTCATATACATTTGTTGGTGCACATATGCAGGATTTTCCTAGGGTCTTTTCTTAGGAATGAAATAGCTCTGTTACCATATTTGCATGTTCAATTTTAAAAGACAATATCAAATTATTTTCCTAGATGTATGCATCAGTTCACACTTCTGCCAGCACATATAAATGTTCTACATGCTGTCTGTGCTCATCAACATTTGTCAGATAACTCCTCCCTTTTTTTGATCTGACCTGCCTCTTGAGAAACCTGTATGTAGGTCAGGAAGCAACAGTTAGAACTGGACATGGAACGATAGACTGGTCCCAAATGGGAAAAGGAGTACGTCAAGGCTGTATATTGTCACCCTGCTTATTTAACTTATATGCAGAGTACATCATGAGAAATGCTGGGCTGGAGGAAGCACAAACTGGAATCAAGATTGCTGGGAGAAATATCAATAACCTCAGATATGCAGATGACACCTCCCTTATGGCAGAAAGTGAAGACGAACTAAAGAGCCTCTTGATGAAAGCAAAAGAGGAGAGTGAAAAAGTTGGCTTAAAGCTCAACATTCAGAAAACGAAGATCATGGCATCTGGTCCCATCACTTCATGGCAAATAGATGGAGAAACAGTGGAAATGGTGGCAGACTTTATTTTCTTGGGCTCCAAAATCACTGCAGATGGTGACTGCAGCCATGAAATTAAAAGACGCTTAACTCCTTGGAAGAAAAGTTATGGCCAAGATAGACAGCATATTAAAAAGCAGAGACATTACTTTGTTAACAAAGATCCGTCTAGTCAAGGCTATGGTTTTTCCAGTAGTCATGTATGGATGTGAGAGTTGAACTATAAAGAAAGCTGAGTGGCGAAGAATTGATGCTTTTGAACTGTGGTGTTGGAGAAGACTCTTGAGTGTCCCTTGGACTGCAAGGATATCCAACCAGTCCATTCTAAAGGAGATCAGTCCTGGGTGTTCATTGGAAGGACTGATGCTAAAGCTGAAACTCCAATACTTTGGCCACCTCATGCGAAGAGTTGACTTATTGGAAAAGACTCTGATGCTGGGAGGGATTAGGGGCAGGAGGAGAAGGGGATGGCAGAGGATGAGATGGCTGGATGGCATCACTGACTCGATGGACATGAGTTTGGGTAAACTCTGAGAGTTTGTAAACTCCACTCCCGGAGGCCTGGTGTGCTGCACTTCATGGGTTCACAAAGAGTTGGACATGACTGAGTGACTGAACTGAACTGAATGGTGAAAAAAAGGCTTCCCTGATAGCTGAGTTGGTAAAGAATCTGCCTGCAATGCAGGAGGCCCCAGTTTGGTTCCTGGGTCAGGAAGATCCGCTGGAGAAGGGATAGGCTACCCACTGCAGTATTCTTGGGCTTCCCTCGTGGCCCAGCTGGTAAAGAATCCGTCTGCAATGCAGGAGACCTGGGTTCAATCCCTGACTTGGGAAGATCCCCTGGAGAAGGGAAAGGCTACCCACTCCAGTATTCTCGCCTGGAGAATTGGACACAACCGGGAGTTGGTGACGGACAGGGAGACCTGTCCATGGGGTCGCAAAGAGTCAGACGTGACTGAACTGAACCGAACTGAGTGACTGTCACTTTCCCTTTTCAATGTGTGAAAAAAAGATAAATCATGACGTTCTTAATTTACATTCCTGTTTTATTAATCAGGTTGATCAGCCTTTGTTTATTGGTCACTGGGCATTTATGTTTTGTCTTTTTTCTCCCATTTTTCTATTGTATTATGCATCTGTTGCATATTGATTTGAAGGAATTCTTTATCTAAAATATCAGTATTTACAAATTCAGATAGATGGCAAAAACAGTTTCCTAATTTGTGATTGCACATGGTGAATATATTATCCCAATTTCTGGTATATCTTTTTGCTTTCTTTAAGTGACTTTTGATGAAGTGAAAATCTTTAATTTATCCATATTTCTTTCTAGTTAGGATATTTTTTGTTTGTTTCTTATTTAAGCAAACATTTACAATTTTGCAGTCATAAAGTTATTTTTCTTTTCATCCTTCCTTCTAGAAATTTATAGTTTTTGTCTTTTTCATTTAAGTCTTTCTTCCACTGGGCTATGTTGTGTGTGTTAAATGGAAATCAATTTCATTTTATTCTTTATGTATAACCAGTAATTCTAGTACTGTTTTTGGCAAGTCCATGTCTTCTCTGTCCTATATTGTATATAAGATGTATAACCCTATTTGGGGACTTTATTCTATTTATTTAGTGAATTTGTCCATCTCTGAACTTCACCTTGGTAATTACTGCAGATTCCCTAAGACTTCTGCTTTCTTAGAAATATCTTAGTTATTCCTAGGTTGCTTTGGCTTTTCCATATGAATTTTACAGTCAGCTTTTTGGTTTGCATAAAAGCCTTTGGAATTTTCATGGGTATAATACTGATTACATGAATCAGTATGGGAGAACTTTGAGCAATACTATTTGAGTCTTCCTATTGATTAATGTTTTATTCATCTCTATTTATACATTCTTAGCTTCTTTCTCGGAGAAGGCAATGGCACCCCACTCCAGTACTCTTGCTTGGAAAATCCCATGGACGGAGGAACCTGGTAGGCTGCAGTCCATGAGGTCGCTAAGAGTCGGACATGACTGAGCGACTTCACTTTCACTTTTCACTTTCACGCATTGGAGAAGGAAATGGCAACCCGCTCCAGTGTTCTTGCCTGGAGAATCCCAGGGACGGTGGAGCCTGGTGGGCTGTCGTCTATGGGGTCGCACAGAGTCGGACACGACTGAAGCGACTTAGCAGCAGCAACAGCAGCAGCTTCTTTCTATAGAGTTTTACAATTTTCTTTATAAAAACATGAACAAATTGCCAAATATATTTTTTGGATCTTTATGGCTTATGTTTTTTTACTTATTTTACAAAATACATCACCTATGTCATCAATTATATCATGTGTTTTATTGTTTCCTTTTAAAATACTCTACCTCTTATTATTTTTTTCCTAATTTCTCAGCTGACAGTAACTTCAAGGAGAGTTTACAGAGTTGGAGGTAGCACTCATAGTGGACATCTTTATTTTGTTCCTTATTTTTAAGAGATATTTACAGTGTTTTTGGAAGATAGGTGTTAAGATTTAAAAAGTTACGTTAATAGATTTTGAGATGTAAAAACTCACATAGGTGTGACCCCTGTCACATACTATTTTTTGCAATTTAGAAGAGGTTCTCCTTCAGATTTACTACTGAATTTAAATTATAGTTTTCCTGCATGTTGTGATTAAACCCTACTTGATCGTAATAGATTCTCTATTATTCTTATAGCCTGCTGGTTTTGGTTTGCTAGTATTTGTTTAGGGTATTGGTCTATAGTTTGTTTATTAAATAGAACTTTTCTTACTGAGTTATTAGGGTGGGAGTTTTTTGTTTTTATAAAAATAAAAACAAGATAAATTGGAAAGTTAAATTCCTTTGAAGTTTGATAGCATTTTGCCTCTTGCTTATAAATTGTTCTGGGTCTTTTGTGGTTTTTCTTTCATTTTTCTTTTTTAAAGAAATATCTTGTAAAAAAAATCACTGATTCATCTTATTTTTGCCTTCCAACTTCTGTTTCTATTTGAGTAAGTAATACTCTTGTCTAGCACTTTTAAACGTCTTTTCTGTATTTTGTTATAATGTTCATATTACTCTGCTATTTTACCACAGAATTGCTTTTTCGTTTGTTTGTTTGCTTGCTTGTTCTTCCCTCTTTTCCCTTTTGATTTTTAGTAAAGGCTTCATATCTGCCAGGCAGTCTCCCAAAAATCTTTACAAAAGTTACTGCATTACTTTTTACCATTTTACTTATAAGAGGCTCTGAGAGGATAACTACTGGGCCAAAGTCACGTAGTTGACGGTGGAGCTGTACTGCACTTGTTTTCTTAACGGATCACACGGGCTCTTGTTAATAGAACACAATGTCTGTTTTCTAATCCCTGAGTTGAAGGAAGTGAGCCATGACATTTGTCTAAAAGAATCAACTTGGAGGGAAAAAAATCCAACTCATAAAATTTTTTGCCTTCTATCTGTGACTTTGAAGCACATTTTAAAGCACTCCAGTTTACATTTTTATCCATTACTGAAAATCCTGATAGATTCTATTTTCAGTTTAAAAATGTTATTATGGAAATATTCTTATTGTAGCTTTTTCCTTTGTATGCCAAATGAAACCTCAGATCATTTGTTTGACTCACAGGAACATGTTGTGGTGACTTTGGGGTGCCTTTGTGAACTGACTTGATGGTTTTCTTCCTCCAAATATAGTCATTGGTTGCTCTCAGCCACTCCCTTGAAGATGGAACAATTCATGTGAAACTTGAAACTCTTCATCACTTTTTATATGTCCACTCACATTTGGCACCTTTCTATACAATGGCTAGGCTGTTTTATGTTCTTCTAAATATTTACTTGATATCATCATCTGTATTTTAATGTGCTTCAGCAAGAACAGCTTGCTCTTAGAATTTCTTTGTTTAACAGATTAAAAAACAAGAATTTTCAGCTTTCCAGGATATTTGAAAACATTAATGTTGCCATTTAAGCTTTCAGCTTTTGCAAGTTTGCCATTTAATTATCTCTTTTCCATTTTGTTAGATAAGATAGTAAAAATTATCATTATTATGTCTGCTTATTTAGCTTAATCATTCTCTTTGTTATTTTGATAATTTCTTGGCTTTTTGTAGAGAACACCATCACTCTTACAGTCTTTCCCAATATTGATTTCTGCTTGAGTCAACCTATATTGAAATTCTTACCTATTTTAGTGTTAAGCTGCAGTAACACAGGCTTCATCGAAATCCATTTTTACCTACAGCTGCTTGATTGTTTTGAACTTATATACTCCAGTATGTTGAGCCACTGAAATCTTTGCTAGAGAGAAAAGGCAATCATTCCCCAACCGCCCCCCTCCCCACCGCCCAAAACGTCAGTTTACTAAACCAGTGCTCTATGTCAGATTTCATGAAAATCACACAAATTTTGGTGTGTGGGTTTGGAATAGTTGGTTAATTGTAATCATTAATAAAAATAGCGAATGCTATTTACAGTGTTTCAACAATTATATATTTTAGAGGCAGGCTACAAGATTTCTATTATTTTGTTATGGTGGAATCACTGTAAACATGGAAGAAATTCAAAGAGTTTGCAGCCTGACCTCAGGGTTGAGGTTCAGTTCCCTTCTATTTGAGGTTTTATATTTCAAATCAGACAGCCTTTATTTATTTATTTAGCATTTCTAGGAAAACAAAAAGTTTTATGCTTGAAGCAAAGATCCCAAACAACCAAGCAGCATTCTGATTTGTCTCTCTTCTAGTCCCTAATGCTTTTACTTTCCTGAAGCTTTGTGCTTTCTTTTTCTTTAATAAACACTTAAAAAATATATTGCTTGCTGTTGAAATTCAGCACAAGGACCTGGGAGTTGCAAGTCTTTCTTGAATACCTGTCTTAGATTTCTAGATTTTACTTATGAATTCATTTTTACAGAATTAGGGATAATTTTATTTATTTAAATAATGTTTGTTATTTCTCTTATAATAACATTTCCTAGCCTTTTAAAAAAACTTGAGTTGATTTGTAACATTTAGTGCAGAAAAAATTATGAAATTAAGAAACAGCAAAAGGAAAAAACAGCACTGGGAAATTTAAAGTTAAACAAGGAACAAAGTTAATATATACATGGACAATATCAAGTCTAATGTACTTTCAAAAGAAGGGCCACAAATTGAGCTCACTGTAACCACAGATGGCAAAAGTGAAATATGGTAATTTACATGACTCACACAGTGTCTGTAACATCACAGCAAACCAGTCTTACTAGGGTACTGATGCGTGGTGAAATAAACACTTTCAGTAATACCACTGCCTTCCATGCAATAATATGTCCCATTGGGATTTTGCTTATATATTTCTTCATTTATTCTTACGGTATGTCAGAAAAGAGACTTTCCAGGTGGCACTAGCAGTAAAGAACCTGCCTGCCAATGCAAGTATCATAAGAGACACAGGTTTGATCCCTGGGTAGGGATGATCCCCTGGAAGAGGGCATGGCAACCTACTCCAGTATTCTTACTTGAAGAATCCCATGGACAGAGGAGCCTGGCAGGCTACAGTCCACAGGGTCGCACAGAGTTGGACACGACTGAGCGACTTAGCGTAAGCACATATAAGAAAAGCCTCCTAACAACAAATTTAATTCTTGGAAAGATCAAATTATTCCACTAGACAGATCTTCAACTTACAATGATTATGTCCAGATAATCCCATGATAAGTTGAAAATATTTTAAGTTAGAAATGTATTTAATACACTTAAGCCACCAAATATCATATTTAGCCTAACCTACCTTAAAGGAGTTCAGTTCAGTCGCTCTGTCATGTCCGACTCTTTGTGATGCTATGGACCGCAGACTACAGACTTCCCTGTCCATCACCAACTCCAGGAGCTTACTCTAACTCATGTCTATCCAGTCAGTGATGCCATCCAACCATCCCATCCTCTGTTGTCCCCTTCTTCTCCTGCCTTCAGTCTTTCCCAGCATCAAGGTCTTCTGCAATGAGTCAGTTCTTTGCATCAGGTGGCCAAAGTATTGGAGCTTCAGCACCAACATCTTTCCTTGCAATGAATATTCAGGACTGATTTCCTTTAGGATGGACTGGTTTGATCTCCTTGCAGTCCAAGAGACTCTAAAGAGCCTTTTCCAACACCACAGTTCAGAAGCATCAATTCTTCGGCACTCAGCTTTCTTTACAGTCTAGGTCTCACAGTCATATATAACCACTGATAAAACCATTGCTTTAACGATATGGACCTTTGTCAGCAAAGTAATGTCTCTGCTTTTTAATGTGCTGTCTAGGTTTGTCAAAGTTTTTTTTTTTTTTTTTCCCAAGAAGCAAGCATCTTGTAATTTCATGACTGCAGTCACTATCTGCAGTGATTTTGGAGACTGAGAAAATAAAGTATCTCAGTTTCCCTTGTTTCCCCATCTATTTGCCATGAAGTGATGAGACTGGATGCCATGATCTTAGTTTTTTGAATGTTGAGTTTTAAGCCAACTTTTTCACTCTCGTCTTTCATTTTCATCAAGAGGTTCTTTAGTTCCTCTCTACTTTCTGCCATAAGGATAGTGTCATCTACATATCTGAGGTTATTATTTCTCCCAGCAATCTTGATTCCAGCTTGTGCTTCATCCAGCCTGACATTTCACATGTTGTATTCTGCATATAAGTTAAATGAACAGGGTGACAATATATACAGCCTTGATGTACTCCTTTCCCAATTTGCAACCAGTTTGGTATTCCATGTCCAGTTCTAACAGTTGCTTCTTGACTTGCATACACATTTCTTAGGACGCAGGTAAGATGGTCTGGTATTCCCATCTCTTGAAGAATTTTCCACAGTTTGTTGTGATCCACACAATCAAAGGCTTTAGTGTAGTTAACAAAGCAAAAGTATATGTTTTTCTGGAACTCTCTTGCTTTTTTGATGATCCAGTGAATGTTGGAAATTTCATCTCTGGTTCCTTTGCCTTTTCTAAATCCAGCTTTAACAGCTGGAAGTTCTCGATTCATGTACTGTTGAAGCCTGGCTTGGAGAATTTTGAGCATTACTTTGCTAGTGTGTTAGATGAGTGCAATTGTGTGGTAGTTTGAGCATTCTTTGGCATTGCCTTCCTTTGGGATTGGAATGAAAACTGACCTTTTCCAGTCCTGTGACCACTGCTGAGTTTTCCAAATTTGCTGGCATATTGAGTGCAACACTTTCACAGCATCTTCCTTTAAGATTTGAAATAGATCAACTATAATTAAATCACCTCCACTAGTTTTGTTCGTAGTGATGATTCCTAAGGCCCACTCTACTTTGCACTCCATGATATCTGGCTCTAGGTGAATGATCACACCATCGTGTTTATCTGGGTCATTAAGATCTCTTTTGTACAGTTCTTCTGTGTATTCTTGCCACCTCTTCTTAATATCTTCTGCTTCTGTTAGATCCATACAATTTCTGTCCTTTATTGTGCCCATCTTTGCATGAAATGTTCCCTTGGTATCTCTAATTTTCTTGAAGAGATCTCTAGTATTTCCCACTCTATTGTTTGCCTCTATTTCTTTGCATTGATCACTGAGGAAGGCTTTCTTATGTTTCCTTGCCACTCTTTTTTTTGTTTGTTTGTTTACATTTTTTATTTTTTAAAATTTATTTTTATTTATTGGAGGATAATTGTTTTACAATGTTGTGTTGGTTTCTGTCGTACAACATGAATCAGCTATAAGTATACATATATCCCCTTCCTCTTTTTTTTTATTTTTTAACTTTACAATATTGTATTGGTTTTGCCATATATCAACATGGATCTGCCACAGGTATACACGTGTTCCCTATCCTGAACCCTCCTCCCTCCTCCCTCTCTGTACCATCCCTCTGGGTCGTCCCAGTGCACCAGCCCCAAGCATCCAGTATCATGCATCGAACCTGGACTGGCGACTTGTTTCATATATGATATTATACATGTTTCAATGACATTCTCCCAAATCATCCCACCCTCTCCCTCTCCCACAGAGTCCAAAAGACTGTTCTATACATCAGTGTCTCTTTTGCTGTCTCGTACACAGGGTTATTGTTGCCATCTTTCTAAATTCCATATATATGCATTAGTATACTGTATTGGTGTTTTTCTTTCTGGCTTACTTCACTCTGTATAATAGGCTCCAGTTTCATCCACCTCATTAGAACTGATTCAAATGTATTCTTTTTAATGGCTGAGTAATACTCCATTGTGTATATGTACCACTGCTTTCTTATCCATTCATCTGCTGATGGACATCTAGGTTGCTTCCATGTCCTGGCTATTATAAACAGTGCTGTGATGAACATTGGGGTACACATATCTCATTCAATTCTGGTTTCCTCAGTGTGTATGCCCAGCAGTGGGATTGCTGGATCATAAGGCAGTTCTATTTCCGTTTTTTAAGGAATCTCCACACTGTTCTCCATAGTGACTGTACTAGTTTGCATTCCCACCAACAGTGTAAGAGGGTTCCCTTTTCTCCACACCCTCTCCAGCATTTATTGCTTGTAGACTTTTGGATCACAGCCATTCTGACTGGCGTGAAATGGTACCTCATAGTGGTTTTGATTTGCATTTCTCTGATAATGAGTGATGTTGAGCATCTTTTCATGTGTTTGTTAGCCATCTGTATATCTTCTTTGGAGAAATGTCTGTTTAGTTCTTTGGCCCATTTTTTGATTGGGTCATTTATTTTTCTGGAATTGAGCTGTAGGAGTTGCTTGTATATTTTTGAGATTAGTTGTTTGTCCGTTGCTTCATTTGCTATTATTTTCTCCCATTCTGAAGGCTGTCTTTTCACCTTGCTTATAGTTTCCTTTGTTGTGCAGAAGCTTTTAAATTTAATTAGGTCCCATTTGTTTATTTTTGCTTTTATTTCCAATATTCTAGGAGGTGGGTCATAGAGGATCCTGCTGTGATGTATGTCGGAGAGTGTTTTGCCTATGTTCTCCTCTAGGAGTTTTATAGTTTCTGGTCTTACATTTAGATCCTAAATCCATTTTGAGTTTATTTGTGTGTATGGTGTTAGAAAGTGTTCTAGTTTCATTCTTTTACAAGTGGTTGGCCAGTTTTCCCAGCACCACTTGTTAAAGAGATTGTCTTTTCTCCATTGTATATTCTTGCCTCCTCTGTCAAAGATAAGGTGTCCATAGGTACGTGGATTTATCTCTGGGCTTTCTATTTTGTTCCATTGATCTATATTTCTGTCTTTGTGCCAGTACCATACTGTCTTGATAACTGTGGCTTTGTAGTAGAGCCTGAAGTCAGGCAGGTTGATTCCTCCAGTTCCATTCTTCTTTCTCAAGATTGCTTGGGCTATTTGAGGTTTTTTGTTTTTCCATACAAATTGTGAAATTATTTGTCCTATCTCTGTGAAGAATACCATTGGTAGCTTGATAGGGATTGCATTGAATCTATAAATTGCTTTGGGTAGTATACTCATTTTCATTATATTGATTTTTCCAATCCACGAGCATGGTATATTTCTCCTTCTATTGGTGTCCTCTTTGATTTCTTTCACCAGTGTTTTAGAAAATTACTAGAACTAATCAATGAATATAGTAAAGTTGCAGGATATAAAATCAACACACAGAAATCCCTTGCATTCCTATACACTAATAATGAGAAAATAGATAAATTAAGGAAACAATTCCATTCACCATTGCAATGAAAAGAATAAAATACTTAGCAATATATCTACCTAAAGAAACTAAAGACCTATATGTAGAAAACCTTGCCACTCTTTGAAACTCTGCACTCAGATGTGTATATCTTTCCTTTTCTTCTTTGCATTCAGCTTCTCTTCTTTTTTCAGCCATTTTCAAGGCCTCCTCAGAGAACATTTTGCCTTTTTGCATTTCCTTTTCTTGGGGATGGTCTTGATCCCTGCCTCCTATACAGTGTCACGAACCTCTGTCCCTAGTTCTTCATGCAATGTGTCTACCAGATATAATCCCTTGCATCTATTTGTCACTTTCACTGTATAATCATAAGGGATTTGATTTCAATCATACCTGAATGGTCTAGTGGTATTCCCTAGTTTCTTCAATTTAATCTGAATTTTGCAATCAGGAGTTCATGATCTGAGCCACAGTCAGCTCCTGGTCTTGTTTTTGCTGACTATATAGAGCTTCTCCATCTCTGGCTGCAAAGAATGTAATCAATCTGACTTCAGTATTGACCATCTGGATTGTTCACGTGTAGAGTCGTCTTTAGTGTTGTTGGAAAAGGGTCTTTGTTATGACCAGTGCCTTCTCTTGGCAAAACTCTGTTAGCTTTTGCCCAAGGCCAAACTTGTCTGTTACTCCAGGTATCTCTTAACTTTCTACTTTTGCATTCCAGTCCCTTATGGTGAAAAGGACATCTTTTTTGGGTGTTAGTCCTAGAAGGTCTTGTAGGCCTTCATAGCCCTGTTCTACTTTAGCTTCTACAGTATTAGTGGTTGGGGCATAGACTTGGGTTACTGTGATATTGAATGGTTTTCCTTGGAAATGAACAGAGATCATTCTGTCATTTTTGAGATTGCACCTAAGTACTGCATTTCAGACTGTTTTGTTGATTATGAGGGCTCCTTCATTTCTTCTTAGGGATTCTTGCCCATAGTAGTAGATATAATGATCATCTGAATTAAATTTTCCCTTTCTGGTGCATTCATTCCTAAAATGTCAGTGTTCACTCTTGCCATCTCCTCTTTGACTACTTGCAATTACCTTGATTCATGGACCTAACATTCCAGGTTCCTATGCGATATTGTTCTTTACATCATCAAACTTTGCTTCCATCACCAGTCACATCGATACCTGGGCGTTGTTTTTGCTTTGGCTCCATCCCATCATTCTTTCTGGAGTAATGTCTCCACTCTTCTCCAGTAGCATATTGGGTCCCTAGCGACCTGGGGAGTTCATGTTCAGTGTCATATCTTTTACCTTTTCACACTGTTAATGGGGTTCTCCAGGCAAAAATTCTGAAGTGGTTTGCTATTCCGTTCTCCAGTGGACCAAGTTTTGGCCATGCCCAGTCAATGTTTAATCCAATTTCCTGTTTATGTGTGGGGCTGTGTTCCCTCCCTGTAGTTTGGCCTTTTTGATCTCCTGCAAAAAGACTAATGCCAGCTTCACACCATGGCTCCCAGGACTGTCGTATTAAGTATCCCTAACCACCGAGGCAGGCCACTGTTGACCCAGGCCTCCACCAGAGACTAATCAGATATCCAGCATGCTGTTATAAATAGGGCTTCCCTGGTAGCTCAGTGGTAAAGAATCTGCCTTCCAGTGTAGGAGACATGGTTCAATCCCTGGGTTGGGAAATTCCCCTGGAGGAAGAAATTACAAACCAACCTAGTACTTTTTCTGGGAAATCCCAGGAGCTCAGAACACTTATACTACCCTATAGTTGGGTGTAATCATGTAACCCAAAGCCTATTTTATAAAGTTATTGTTGTTGTTATCCATCAGTTGCTAAGTGGTGTCCAATTCTTTTGGATACCCATGGACTGTACTCTGTCAAGTTTCCTCTATCCATGGGCTGTCCCAGGCAAACATACTAGAGTGGATTGTCATTTCCTCCTCCAGGGGATCTTCGCATCCCTGGGATTGAACCCATGTCTCCCACATTGGTTGGCAGATTCTTTACCATCGAGCTACCAGGGAAGCTCTATTTTATAATAGCATGTTGAATATCTCATCTAGTTTATTGAATAGTGTACTGAAAGTGAAAACCAGAATGGCTATATGGATGCAAATTGCTGACTAGGAGCTATGAATTGCTGTTTCTGCCTAGTATCACAAGAGAGAGTATTGCATCACATATCACTAGCCTGGGAAAAGATCAAAATTTGAAGTATAATTTTTATGGAATGCACATTGTTTTCACACCATTGTGAAGTCAAAAAATTGTAAGTCAAACCATCCTAAGTCGGAACCGTCTGTAGTACTATCTGATCATGTGACCAAATCAGAGGTAAGTTTCAGATTATGCCACTGTGTGCTCCCCAGAATGCGATGGGCAAGAGTATTTTTGGGTGTTATTGGAATGACATATCAGGACTCATTTTGCATTTTAATTTTGTTTTGTTGTGGTTGATGTTTAGTTGCTTAGTCACGTCCAGCTCTTGTGACCCCCTGGACTGTAGCCACCAGGTTCCTCTGTCCATGGGATTTCCCAGGCAAGAATACTGGAGTGTTTTGCCATTTCCTTCTCCAGGGGATCTTCCCCACCCAGGGGTTGAACCTATGTCTCTTGTGCTTCTGCATTGGTAGGCACCACTTTAACACTGTACTACTTGGGAAGCCCTTACTTCTGTTTTAGCTTTAATGAGAGAAAGATGTTAAACTAGTAGTCTTCTTTTATAAACTGAGAGTGTTATACTCAGTTGGTGCCTTGGTTAGATTTTTCACTTGTCTTTTTAGTTTCAAGAGCTATCTTGAAAGAAGAGACAAGAGAGGGTATCCCATGAAGCACAGAGTTTAAATTGTGGTACCTTCACTGTTGAGTTCATTACACTTAGACAACATCTGGTTAAGTGGATTTTTTGGAATGTGCCTTTTGTTTGTGCTACCTAAACTAATACTCCCAAAATAAGAGAATTAAAGAATTTGTAGTATGAAAATAATAGTAATAATTCAAACATAGGCAAACAGCGAGAAGAAAAGAGCTACCTCTACTCTTAGTCCTTTGCCTTTAACAAAACTAATTTTAAAACAATCTAAATTGTTCTAAGCCATCTAAAAATATTTGATTATCAGAAAGACTATTTGAAATAAATAATTACTTCCACTATCATTAAATACGGACCTATTGTGCCTTGAAATAGTAGATACTATGAACCTATTATAAGGTATGCAATATACTTTTAACTGCTAATAATATCCAGAGCATGAAGACAAATCCCATTTTCTTCATCCGTTTAGATTCAACTGATACTCAACCAAGTATTTTACAAAAAATTCACTAAACACGTTAAGTATTCAAAAGTCCCCTTCGTGATTCTCAATAGTGAAAGACAAAAACATATTCTCTGCAAAATTTCATATTTTCCTTGTCATAAGAAGTTTATCATATAATTGATGGAAACTATGCTGCTGCTGCTGCTAAGTCGCTTCAGTCGTGTCCGACTCTGTGCAACCGATAGACGGCAGCCCACCAGGCTTCCCGTCCCTGGGATTCTCCAGGCAAGAACACTGGAGTGGGTTGCCATTTCCTTCTCCAGTGCATGAAAGTGAAAAGTGAAAGTGAAGTCTCTCAGTCGTGTCCGACTTTAGCGACCCCATGGACTGTAGCCTAAGGCTCCTCCGTCCATGGGATTTTCTAGGCAAAAGTACTGGAGTGGGGTGCCATTGCCTTCTCCGGATTGAAACTATAGATACCTCTAATTTATCTCCACTTACTTTATTTCTAAATTTTGAGTGAATTAGTGAGTGAGAAAAAAACTTATTGAAAGAAACTTATTCTATGGCAAGAAGACTCTGAAAATGAATTTTGGAAATGTTTTCATTATTACTTATAATACTTTTTTTGCTGAAAAGAATATTGTGTCACCTATTAAAAATGCTCACATTTTTACATTTAAAACATTTGGAAATAGCTTTTTAATTTATTTTTAAAACATACAAATGAAATGTTTTCATGAGGTTTGAAGCCATTTGTCAAAAATATAAAAGTTCCAGTTAATTTGCAAAAACAACAACTGTACAGAATACGAAAATGTACTAGATGAAATGTTTATATACTGACTGATTTCATACAGGAAAATCATCCCCTTAGCCCAGCCCAAGATTCTGGAAGCCTTTCAGACCTTTTCCATGGGTATTTCTCTTCCAGCTTACGCAGTTTCCTAATTAGGGGGATTTGCCATTTTCCTTTTTTTTTTTTAACAGCTTGTAATCTATTGTTCCCTCTTTTATAGTAGATGAAAGAGTTTGAAAAATAGTACTATGATGCAAACAGTAAACAGACAAAAATACACTTCCATTTTGATCCATGTGAGTTTTCTGTATAAAGTTGATATCTTGTGAAATTAAATATGAAATTTAAAAAAACACTTAGAATCACACCTTCTATTTGTTGCTAATGTGGACATATTCAGAAGTATGATTTGAATGAACTTAGCATTTGAGAAGGAAATGGCAACCCACTCCAGTGTTCTTGCCTGGAGAATCCCAGGGACGGGGGAGCCTGGTGGGCTGCTGTCTATGGGGTTGCACAGAGTCGGACACAACTGAAGCGACTTAGCAGCAGCAGCAGCAGCATTGGAGAAGGAAATGGCAACCCACTCCAGTGTTCTTGCCTGGAGAATCCCAGGGACAGAAGAGCCTGGTGGGCTGCTGTCTATGGGGTTGCACAGAGTCGGACATGACTGAAGCGACTTAGCAGCGCAGCAGCAAGATAGCAGAATAGGAAAACCCTGACCCTTCTTCCTTGCACAGAAACACAGATTTAACAATATATGGATTAACTCCCTTGGATTAATATAAACACAGATTTAACAATATATGGATTAACATCCCTTGGGATGGATTCCTACATCCCAAGTAAGAACAAAACCGGCTTCAGTGAAGCTGGTAGGAAGTTTGTGGCACCTCTCATGTAGTTGCTACCCTTGGCACAGCACCCAGTGATCAGGAGGGAGCACCTGGCTCTCACGTTTTCCCTGGAGAGGAAAATAAAAGACTGGACCATGCATACAACATTCTGATTTCTCAGAGGTGTGGAGGGGCTACCTGAGGAACTAACTTCTGTCTCAGTTGAGCATTAGAGGGCTGATGGGATGAGGCATAGAGTATCTGAGAACAAAAAAGCACTGGGCACCATATTGCTGCTCCAGAGAGCAGCAGACAGAGGCCCGTTCAGCTCAGTGGCCTCTCCTTTAGGAGAGAAAAAGAAGAGGGGAGCATGTGCCTAATGTTCCAACTTTTCAGGGAACTGCCTAGGGAACTAGTTTCTGACTAGCTCAACTCAGGTTCCTGATGGGACCTGCTATGCTCTTGATGCCTGTGGCTGCTGCTGAGAAAAAGATGGGCAGCATGCTGCTGCTTGCGAACCTGCAATATAACAGGTAGACACCAGAGGGAGCAAGAGATTACAAGGTGGTCAAAAAAAGGAAACTGGAAAATCCTTCTGGGAATGTTAGGAGGCACAAGTCCAAAGAAGCATTTCCACAGAAAAGGTTTGAAAGCTTTACAGAATCATGGGCTGGGCTGATGGGTGATTTCCCTGTATGAAACCAGTCACTAAAGACTGGGAGATATAGTTTTTTTTGTGGTTGTTTTTTCCCCAAATGCACAGATATCAATACAAAGTTACAAGGAACATGATGAAACAGGGGGAAATGGCCCAATCAAAGGAACAAAGTAAATCTCCAGAAATCAAATCATATACCTAAAGAAATGGAAGTATATGAATGATCTGGCAAAGTATTCAAAATAATTGCCTTCACAAAGATGCACAATGAACTCAGAAAAGCTGTGCATGAACAAAACGATGGTTTTAAAATAAGCCTTTATCTAGTAAAGAAGTTTTATCCATGATTAATAACCTAACAAAAAACACCTGGCCTAGATGGATTTATTAGTGAATTCCATCAGAAATTTAAGAAAGAAATTATACCAATTCTCTATAATTTATTCACAAGATAAGAGCATAAGGAATACTTCCCAAATTATTCTATTGGGCCACCACTACCTAATATGAAAACCAGACTAAGACATTGCAGGGAAAGCAAAAAATGCAGAGAAATATTTCTCATGAACATATATGTAAAAATCCTTAACAAAATATTAAAAAATTGTATCCATCAATGTATGAAAAAAATATAGTCACTGCGTCTAAGTGGGATTTATCCCAGTCATATCAAGCTGTTTCATGTGAAAATCACTTCATGTAATTTATCACATCAACAGGCTAAAGGAGAAAAATCACATGATCATATCAATAGATGCAAAGAAAGCATGAAAAATCTAACATCAATTCATAATAAAAATTCTCAAAAACTAGGAATAGAAGAGAACTTCCTCATCTTGCTAAAGAACATTTATTAAAAAAAAAAATGTATAGATGACATTATACTTAATGGTGAGAAACTAAAAACTTCCCCACTAAGATCAGAAACAAAGCAAGGATGTCACTTCTTGCACCATTTTTTCCCCCAATATTGTGCTGGAAGTCCTAGATCATGAGATAAAACAGAAAGAGGAAATGAAAGATATATAGACTGGGAAGGAGGAAATAGAACTATTTTTTTGTTTGCAGTTAACATAATCATCTATATAGAAAATCTGAATAAATTTCACACACACAAACCTGTGGAACTAATGAACAGCTATAGCAAGGTTGCAAAATATATGGTTAATCTACAAATGTTAATTGCATTCCTATATACAAGAAATGAATGCATAGAATTTGAAATTATAAATGCAATACCATATGTATCGGCAACCCCAAATGAAGTATTTATAAATCTAACAAAATAGATAGAGGTATAGATTTATACTTAGGTATAGCTCTAAAAAAATAGATATATAAAAAAATTACAAAATTTTGATGGTATCGGCAACCCCAAATAAAGTATTTATAAATCTAACAAAATAGATAGAGGTATAGATTTATACTTAGGTATAGCTCTAAAAAAATAGATATATAAAGAAATTACAAAATTTTGATGAAGTTAATCAAAGAACTAAATAAATGGAGAGATGTTACATGTTCACGGATAAGAAGATTCAGTACTGTCAGATATCTTCCCAAATATATCTATAGATTCAGTGCATAATCAAAGCAAGTCATTTATAGACACTGACAAACTGATTCTAAAGTCTATGTAGAGAGGCAAAAGGTCCAGAATAGTCCACACAGTATTAAAGGAAACAAAGTTGGAGAGCTGACACTACCTGACTGTAAGCCTTACAACAATAAAACTGCAATAATGAAGACAACTTGGTATTAGGGAAATAGATTAATGTAACAGAAAATATAGTCCAGAGATTGTCCCATATAAATATAGTCAACTGATCTTTGACAAAGGAGCAAAGGCAATTGAGTGGAAAAAAAAGTCTTTTTAAAAAATGATGTTGAAACAACTGGACACCCACAGTCAGAAAAAGTGAATCTAGACACAGTTCTTACATCTGTCACAACAGTTAACTCAAAATGGATAACAGGCCTAAATTTAAAAGGCGACACCTTAAAAGTAGAAAATAACATCAGAGAAAATCTAAATGACCATGTGTTTGACAGCATTTTAGATGTAAAAATAAAGGCATGATTTGTGAAAGAAATGATAAGTTGAAATTGATTTAAATTAAAAATTTCTCCTGTGTAGAATATGCTGTCAAGGGAATGGAAAGAGAAGCCACAGACTTGCCAAATACAAATCTGATGAAAGGACTATTGTCCAAAATATATAAAGAACCCTTAAAATTCAACAATATGAAAAGAAAGAGCCTAATTAAAAAATGGGTTGAAGACCTTAACAAATACCTCACTAATGAAGATATTCAGATGGCAAATAAGCACATGAAAAAAATACCCCATACCAATGTCATCAGGGAAATGAAAATTAAAACAAAGAGATACTTACTACAAACTTATTGGAATAGCCAGAATTTAGAGCACTGGTCATACCTACTGCTGATGAGGATACAAAGAAGCTGAAGTCTGATTTGTTGCTGTTGGGAATGCAAACCAGTATAGCCACTTTGGAAGAGTTTGGCAGTTTCTTACAATACTAAACATAACACTTACCATTTGATCCAAAAATTTCTTTCCTTGGTATTTACCCGAAGAAGTTGAAGACATGTCCACATAAAACCTTGTACACAAATATTTTGAAAGTGTCATTCATAATTACCAAAACTTGGAAGCAATCCAGACGTCTTTTATTGGATGAGTGGATAAACCATGGTATATTCAATCAGTGGAATATTAATGTTAAAAATAAATGATCTCTCAAGCCAGGAGAAGACATGGAAGAAACTGAAATACATAATACTAAGTAAAAGAAAGGAGAAGGCAATGGCACCCCACTCCAGTGTTCTTGCCTGGAAAATCCCAGGGACGGGGAAGCCTGGTGGGCTGCCGTCTATGGGTTGCACAGAGTTGGACACGACTGAAGCGACTTAGCAGTAGCAGCAAGTAAAAAAAATCAATTTGAAAAGGCTGTAAACTGTATGATTCCAATGATTTAACAATTTGGAAAGCTAAAACTATGAAGACTATAAAAAAGATCAGTGATTAGTTAGGGGTTGGTGGGGAGCGTGATGAATAGGCAGAGCATAGAGGATTTTTTTGCTGATTTATGACATGAGCACTATTTCAGTGTTATTGTTACTTAGTCACTAAGTCGTGTCTGACTTTTTTTGCAACACCATGGACTGGAGCCCTCCAAGCTCCTCTATCCATGGCAGTTCCTAGGCAAGAATACTGGAGTGGGTTGCTGTTTGCTCCTCCAGGGGATCATCCCCACCAGGATCAAACTCATGTCTCTTACTTCTGCATTGGTAGGCAGGTTCTTTACCACTCATGCCACCTGGGAAGCCCCTTATGCATATATAGGTATTTTTATTTGTTTTGGTAGGAAATGTTCACGTATTAAATTTAGTGGCAATTGGTTTTTATGTATACTGGTTTAGGAGAAAGCATCTGGAGAGTAAACTGAATATTTGATTTGGTTGAAATGTGGGTGGAAGACAGTTGCTTTTAGACCCTGTCTTCATCAACCCATCAACCAGTGCCACACCAATGAATGTAAAATGCTAGCAAGAATTTCAGGAACTGGGATTGCCTACACAGCTAAAAAAGAAAAAAGAAAAGCATAAATAAAATAATTACAAGATTTCATTGTGTTACCATAGTTAATGAGCATTTTGGTTTCAAAAGAAAAAAGGAAAAGATCTCTATAAGAGGCTTCTACTAAGAACCACTCTTCTGCATGGGTTTCTAAGGTCTGGACTAAGTTAAAGTTTTATTTAAAACATATTCTATATTCTGTGACATTCATGTGGGACTTTTTGATGGCATGATTGATTTGAAAAACAGCATATACTTGAAGTGTGTTTTGCCAAATATAGGCAGCAGTTTAGAGCAACTGTTCACCTTCAGAGGAAGATCTACTGTGAGGACAGATGCAGCATTTATCTTTCTCCATACTCAAGTCTCCTTCATGAAATATTCACATGATCAGGGTTGGAACTGTGCTATTCATTACCTTAATAAATACTAAAAGAAGTATTGTCTTCCTTGCTTCTGTAGAAGCAAAGAAAAGGAAACAATAGCACTGTGGAGAATTATGTTTCACCTTTTTTTTTGTAAGAAACCTCTACTTCGTTTCTTTATAACTTGTGATTAGAAATAGCTTCAACTTTTAAAGTACATACATTTCCTTATATTATTCACATTTTGCTATATTTGTTTCATATCATACTCTGAAATATTTGTAGTTTGTTGGTACAGACTTTTGACCAATAGAATAATAAATTCACAAAATGTGGATTTACACTCTGAAATATATTTTCCTTGAGAATTTTCTTCAAATATAAAAATCATGCATTGTTTCATTATATTTTGTTTATTTCTTTCAAAACATATTCTTTATTTCATATACATTGTACACACTATGAGAGATTCATTTCATCAATAAATGAAAATAAATTCAATCATTTATTATTCTAGTTAGAGAAGAAAATTGTTTACATGTTACATAGCTCTATGAGCTATATATAATTTTGCTATAAATATTACTAAAAATACTTTTTTAAAACAACATTCTTTCAGTGTTTAACCTTTTCTTCCCAGTAATGACTTTTAGACTGATATTATTCATTTCTACTTTCTTTAAAGTTGATTCTTTTTAAATTTTGGGTAACTGGTGATTCAGGACTTTTTAGCTAGATATGTTGCACAGATATTTATATCACTGTTAATACCACTTCATTATTTGTCTTATTTTTATGTTTAATATTTAGGATGCTTAGTGATTTTTCTTCTGCAAGTTATTGGCAGTTCTCAAGTTCTTTTTATTAATCATCCAAAGATTTCAGATATTTTTCGGTTGTACCTTTATAACTCTTTCCATATGATTCTATGATTTTGTTAATGAGTAATAGAAATTAGATAAAATGTGATACATGAATATAAGATTAATTCTCCTTGAATTGCTAATACTTTTATGATGTTTGAATGATACATGTTTGTCTTTTTTATTGTAGAATAGAGTTGTTAACAAATTCATATTTTAGATTGTGTGACAACAGCCAAGTGGACTTCTCAGGTGGCTCAGGGGTAAAGAAACTGCCTGCTAACGCAGGAGCCATAAGATATGTGGGTTCAATCCCTGGGGTAGGAAGATCCCCTGAAGGAAGGCATGGCAACATACTCCTTTATTCTTGCCTGGAGAATCCCATGGACTGAAGGGCTACAGTCCATAGGGTAGCAAAGAGTCATACAAGACTGAAGTGACTTAGCACACGCACACACACAGCCAAGTATTTCTTAAGTCCAGTTTTACTAACTTAAGTGCAAAATTAATATACATATATTGTCTGCCTTCTAAGAGCATACATTCTAGTTTAGGTAGAATGAGAGTTTTATATTCCCATATTTTTGTTCCATGTGTTCATAGAAAAAGAGGTTTTATTTCTTGTTTTTTTTTTTTTTTTTATATCTACTGTAATTATGCCAGACAGAGCTGAGGTTGCAAATGAAAAATAATTCTTAATTTCTTCCCTCAAGGAGCCGAAATCAAATAAGATAAAAGATTATCTATGCAAATCATTGCTGTGTTAAAATACTGAACTTAGGATCCACAAAACCTATGGAATTATAGAAGGTTAAAGAGTTAATTCTATTGGGCAGAGTAGTGGAAAGCTCCACAGATGGTGTGACAGAGGTATTGGCCTTGATATGAGTGGGATTTTTAATACCATAGAATGGTGAGAAAGGCATTGTAGGCTATGTTGATGTTGTGAACACACATCAAAAAAATGTGTGAGAATACATGGTGAGCTCAAGGATTATGAGAAATCTGGTGTGGTTATAATGTTGGGCATAATACATAATGGTATGATAGGAAATAGAATTGAAAAAGGAGATTTGGAGCTTTGTTAAAATTTTAATTTTATTCTGTAGGTAATGGGGGCTTCCCTGGTGGCTCAGATGATAAAGAATCCACCTGCAATGCAGGAGACCCAGGTTTGATCTGTGGGTTGGGAAAATCCCTGGAGAGGGGAATAGCAACCCACTCCAGATTTGTTTCCTGGAGAATTCCACGGACAGGAGCCTGGCAGGCTGTCATCCATGGGGTTGCTAAGAGTCAGGCAAGACTGAGCAACTAACACAGACACACATAGGTAATGGGAATCCATTGCAGGACTTCAAGTAGGGAATGGCATAATTAGGTGACCCCCCTTAGACAGATAGATGACTATCTGCCCGATTCAAACTGCTGATGTGAATCTCAGTACTGCTCTCCCTGCTTCCATTTTTCCCCATAACTAAAATCACTTCCATGCCTGAAATTTTCCAGTGGCCTCCCAGTGTGTTTAATACAACACAGTGTCTTTATTTCAGTTTACCCAGCTTCATAGATGATTTGGCTCCCATCTGCCTCTCCAGAATTATCTTTTAGCTGCTTCTTAAACCACAAAGCTTTAGTCTTAGAGCAGAGAAAGTCTAGAGGCAGAAAAACATGTTGTAAGACTATTAGAGAAGTGTAGATGAATGAACAGTGGGACTTTACTGGAATCAAGGTGGGCATGGGGGTAAAAGGAGATAAATTGAAAATACAGCCTCTACAGTCATTGGTTGGGAGGAACAATGAAAGATATGAAAAATGACTTCCATGACAGGAAAATATTTAAACCTAAGTTATAAGAAGAAAATGCACATTTTATTAATAAAATTGGGGAGATAATTTGAGATGGGTAGTTTAGGATACACCACTCTAGTTTGGGATTATGTACAATATACCAATTAGGATGTCTGCTCAGGTAACAATCCCTTCAATAATTGGTCCCTGCCACCCCCATACCCTCACTTCTACAGAGGTGAAACCCTAAGTCAAATTTAAAATTTGACCCTATCCCCCTGGCCATTTTTTATTTGACTAGAGGTCATCTTCCAGACAGTACTCTTGCCTGGAAAATCCCATGGACAGAGGAGCCTGGTAGGCTTCAATCCATGGGGTCACTCAGAGTCGGACAGGACTGAGCGACTTCACTTTCACTTTTCACTTTCATGCATTGGAGAACGAAATGGCAGTCCACTCCAGTGTTGTTGCCTGGAGAATCCCAGGGACTGGGGAGCCTGGTGGGCTGCCATTTATATGGTCTTACAGAGTCGGACATGACTGAAACGACTTAGCAGCAGCAGCAGCAGCAGCATCTTGCAGAATTTAAGACTGAGACAACCAGGGTCAATATATTTGTAGCTGGGACCTTTGAAATATGAATTTGAGAGCTGACAGTCTCCTTTAATCCACTTACTTTAGGGGACTTACAACCTTGCTAGAAAGTTATTCTTTAGAGAGAAGATTGAAGCGGGTATGCAGAGAGAAACAACTAGGAAAAGAGAGGGAAGATACTCTTTGCTCTCATACTTGTGTGGTGTCTACATTCCTATCTTGAATTCCCGTAATTAAGTCCTCTTTTTACTTCAACTAGCTCAAGCTTGTTTCTTCTGCTTATAAGTAGAAATATTCCACCTAACACAATTGATATTGGAGTTTATTTTGCAGTTCTGGTAAGACTCCTAGATGGGAATATCCAGCAGCAGCACCTACAGAAAATTGCAGGCCTAAAACTCAGAAGAAAATCCTGTTTTGGGTACAGAAATTTGAAAGTCATTCAGATTCAGATGCCATTAACTTTTGTCAGGCACTTTCTATTATTGGCTGGACATGGTGCCAGTCCTTTTTATATTTATTCATAACACACTATAGTGACTCTCAGGTTCCCTTAGGGAAATGAAGTGGGCCAGGTATGTACTGGCTGGGGCTAGAACTAGGGGTCTGTCTCAAGGTGTTCATCATGACCAATTGAAACATTCAAAACTAGAAACAGCCCAACACAATGATGATAAAATTCATTGATCTACAAGCCTGAGAAGACAAAAACAAAGGTGAGGTTTAAGGGAAAGGAGAGGGGGTGATAAAGTGGGACAGAGCTTTAAATCACGGACAGGTCAGAAACCAGATCAAAGACAAATGTAGGTTTGAAATGAAAGACTGGGATGATTACCCTAAATATCTTTGTGTGTCCAGTAGTTTACTTCATGCTCGGGCTAGTGCCTGCAGTGGGAGTAATTTTTTTTTTTTTTTTTTTTAATGTAAGAAAGAGGTTGTTACTGAGAATGGGACGTCTTTTGAATTATGTTTTTGAACCAGTTGTTGTCTTTCAGAAAAGCCATAGGACTTTGTATGTTTACCTTATTACTGACTGATCTTTCATTTGTTCTAAGTTTTTGTCAGTGTATTCTCTTCAGATTTATAAGTAAAAACTATACTGTATGAAAGTAATAGTATTCCTGTCCCTTTTCAGGTTGTATTGCTAAGGACATACAAAAAATAATGTTTTGTTTCATGATTTATTCCTTTTTTCTTAGAAATTTCTTTGTGTGTGTGATAGAGAAATTCTGAGGAGAGATTAGGCTTTTTAGATATGTTTGGACAATCATAAGAAGGAAAAGGTAATTGTTTAGTGAGCCGAGAGAAGACTATGGACCAGATGAAATGTGGTCATTTGAACTAGAATAAAAAGCCTTTTGTGTTTGTTTTGCAGGAGGTGGGGAGAGAAGAGTAATTAACAAATTTCAGTATTTAGGGTTTTTTTCATGTAATGCTGCTGCTGTTAGGTCGCATCTGTTGTGTCCGACTCTGTGCGACCCCATAGACGGCAGACCACCAGGCTCCCCCGTCCCTGGGATTCTCCAGGCAAGAACACTGGAGTGGGTTTCCATTTCCTTCTCCAATGCATGAAAGTGAAAAGTGAAAGTGAAGTCACTCAGTCGTGTCCAACTCTTCACGACCCCATGGACTGCAGCCCACCAGGCTCCTCTGTTCATGGGATTTTCCAGGCAAGAGTACTGGAGTGGGGTGCCATTGCCTACTCCGTTTTTCATGTAATAGATTAGGACATATGCCATCCTTTCTTAGTCTCTAGAATATTTTCAATATAGCAATGGTATTTTCGGGGAAATTACCATTTTCTGGGAAAATACTTACCTAGGAAATATTTCTAGGAAGTTTCATGCATATTATTTTTTTTTTTACATTATGTTCTAACTGACCTGATTTCCTTTTTGAAATAAGCAATTTCAGTTGAAAGAAATATCTCTATACCTCTCAATCCCCAACACACTCAATTTCTCCTATTATTATTATATGACACTAGTAGGTATATTTCTCATAGTTAATGAACTAATATTGATATGTAATTATTAGCCAAAGTCTATATTGTATGCATATCTCCTTAGTTTTTGCCTAATGTCATTTGTTCTGGATACCACATGTAGAATAACATTATGTTATTAAGACATAAGTAATTATTTCTCCTTAGGCTCCTCATGGCTGGATAGTTCTGATTTCCTTTTACTCCCAAAGTTATTTAGGAAAAATGTAATTTCAACTGGTTGAAACATTGTTCATTCCCCCCACCATGGTATAGATATATATTTGGCCCACAAAATCTAGTTTTTGAAATTTAGTGAAAATATCTTAGTGCCCTGTCATATGGCCAATATTATAAAAGTATGAATGCTAGTCAGTATAGATTATTGTATAAAGGACAAACTTTTGATACAGATTTTAAATATATGTATAATAAATAGATACAGATTATATATACACACACACATATATATGTGTGTATATATATATAGAGAGAGAGAGAGAGAGACAGAGAGGTTTCCCAGGTGGCACTAGTGGTAAAGAACCTGCCTGGCAATGCAGGAGACATAGAGATGTGGGTTCAGTCCCTGGGTTGGGAAGATCCTCTGGAGGAGGGCATGGCAACCCACTCCAGTATTCTTGCCTAGAGAATGCCGTGGACAGAGGAGCCTGGCAGGCTATAGTCCATAGGGTCGCAGTGTCAGATGCGACTGAAGCAAGTTATCATGCATGCATGCATATGCATAAAAATATATATATATATATATACACACACACGTACATATACATACAAAAAGTAAACTTTGTTATACCTTTTTATCTTATTTTTATCTTATTTCTATTTATCAAATATTTTTATTCATGCTAATACATTTGATTTTATTCATGCTGAGATAGCTGATAAACAGGCATGCTAAAATCTTCCTAAATTTTGTGTTTCTGTCCATTTTTCTTTGCATCTCTGACAGTGTCTTCCTTATACATATATTCTATTTTATTAATTTTATAAAGGTACATGATCATTATTTTTTCATTATGGAGTGCACCTTTTATTTACCCTCTTGGTCCCATTTTTTCCCTTGCCTTTATTTCTTCTCTGACATTAACACGCCATCCTGTTTTCTTTTTCTCTGCAAAGTGAATTCCACAGTGTCTTGAACATAATTTATGCTCAAATATTTGGAGAGTGATGAATGAATATATGCATACTGTATTCATACCTATTTATAAAAAGAATGAGGAAAACAGAAGGTGAATGCAGAAAGTACATAGGCAGTTTTCCATCGAAGAGCCAGCTATTTCAGCTTATATGAACTTTGTTGTTTTCTTCCTATTCTCTAAAACTTTTAGAGTTGAAGAATTTGTGAGTATCTGTATATCCAACCAAACATATCCAACAGCCAACGTATGTAAAATAAAAAGAGGAATAATAATGTTTAATCATAGATCTTTCTTTGAGACTTAAAATATGATTATTGTCTCTTGGTGGTTCATTTACTTGGCATTTTAGTTTCCTCAATGTTTTTTCAAAATAATTCAACTTCCTAAAAAATGCATATGTGTGTGTGTGTGTATATATATATGTATATATTTATGAAAGTTATATATATGGGTGTATATATATATATGAAAGTGAAACTCAGTCATATCCGACTTTTTGTGACCCCATGGACTGTACAGTTCATGGAATTCTCCAGGCCAGAATACCATCTGAGCTACTAGGGAAGCTACGTGTGTGTGTGTGTATATATATATATATATATATATATATATGTGTGTGTGTATGTGTATGTATGTATATGTATATATATATATATATGTTTTATAACTGGAAGATTTTCCTGTTTTCATATTTACAAAAAGACCTACACATACATAGGTGCATAGTATTTATACAAGTTTTGTTAGTATATAAAATTTATTCTGTAAAAAGGATAGAGGAAAAAGGGGTTTGGCATTCTAAACCTTTTTTTCTCACTGTAGAAGTTTTTCATTTTCATTTTCAGAAATACGTTGGGACAAAACTGTGCTAAGGGGTATTGTAGGAGAAACTGTAAGAATGACTCAAGAACACAAATATGAGCTATTCACAGACAGAATATAAAAGTGATTGCCCTCTAGCATTAAAAAAAAAAGGTATAAAGATGGTTTGAAAATTCATTGAACACATCTACCAGAGGTACAGTGACATGATGGATTTGAAATAGTAGACAGTGGAAGACAAAGTTGCATCCACTTGTTTAAGTATATCCTTAAGTTTTTCTTTTTTTCCAATCAAGTGAAATTACCACTTTAAATGAGAGTCATATTCAGAGCATTTTTAATCAACTTTTTTATCAAATATTTATTGACTCTTTCTACTACAGATAAAAGTAGTGAACAAAAAAAGAATATATTCTTAGCAACCTTAAAATCGTGGGCTTATTCCATTTAGTAATGTACTTCTCCATTTTTTAGAGCAAACCTAGATTCTTCTTAAGGTGTATTCTTTAAACCACTAAGAAAAACCAAGGAAATATAAAGTAAGAGAAGTGCAGTTTATTAATTTATTGGCCAGATACTTTACAGGACTTTATATATGCTGTTTATACCTTACTAAAAACTTAAGGAATTTGAGGGCTTATTAGTTAGTGGGTCTGTTTTATGTTTAAAGAAGTCCTGAACGCATTCATTTTTTTTTTTCAATGCCATTCTCCCAAATCATCCCACCCTCTCCCTCTCCCACAGAGTCCAAAAGACTGTTCTATACATCAGTATCTCTTTTGCTGTCTTGTATACAGGGTTATTGTTACCATCTTTCTAAATTCCATATATGTGCGTTAGTATACTGTATTGGTGTTTTTCTTTCTGGCTTACTTCACTCTGTATAATAGGCTCCAGTTTCATCCACCTCATTAGAACTGATTCAGATGTATTCTTTCTAATGGCTGAGTAATACTCCATTGTGTATATGTACCACTGCTTTCTTATCCATTCATCTGCTGATGGACATCTAGGTTGCTTCCATGTCCTGCCTATTATAAACAATGCTGCGATGAATATTGGGGTACACCTCAATGTGTATGCCCAGCAGTGGGATTGCTGGATCATAAGGCAGTTCTATTTCCAGTTTTTTAAGGAATCTCCACACTGTTCTCCATAGTGGCTGTACTAGTTTGCATTCCTACCAACAGTGTAAGAGGGTTCCCTTTTCTCCACATCCTCTCCAGCATTTATTATTTGTAGACTTTTGGATCGCAGCCATTCTGACTGGTGTGAAATGGTACCTCATAGTGGTTTTGATTTGCATTTCTCTGATAATGAGTGATGTTGAGCATCTTTTCATGTGTTTGTTAGCCATCTGTATGTCTTCTTTGGAGAAATGTCTGTTTAGTTCTTCGGCCCATTTTTTGATTGGGTCATTTATTTTTCTGGAATTGAGCTGTAGGAGTTGCTTGTATATTTTTGAGATTAGTTGTTTGTCAGTTGCTTCATTTGCTATTATTTTCTCCCATTCTGAAGGCTGTCTTTTCACCTTGCTTATAGTTTTCCTTGTTGTGCAGAAGCTTTTAAGTTTAATTAGGTTCCATTTGTTTATTTTTGCTTTTATTTCCAATATTCTGGGAGGTGGGTCATAGAGGATCCTGCTGTGATGTATGTCAGAGAGTGTTTCGCCTAAGTTCTCCTCTAGGATTTTTATAGTTTCTGGTCTTACGTTTAGATCCTAAATCCATTTTGAGTTTATTTGTGTGTATGGTGTTAGAAAGTGTTCTAGTTTCATTCTTTTACAAGTGGTTGGCCAGTTTTCCCAGCACCACTTGTTAAAGAGATTGTCTTTAATCCGTTGTATATTCTTGCCTCCTCTGTCAAAGATAAGGTGTCCATAGGTGTGTGGATTTATCTCTGGGCTTTCTATTTTGTTCCATTGATCTATATTTCTGTCTTTGTGCCAGTACCATACTGTCTTGATGACTGTGGCTTTGTAGTAGAGCCTGAAGTCAGGCAGGTTGATTCCTCCAGTTCCATTCTTCTTTCTCAAGATTGCTTGGGCTATTCTAGGTTTTTTGTATTTCCATACAAATTGTGAAATTATTTGTTCTAGCTCTGTGAAGAATACCGTTGGTAGCTTGATAGGGATTGCATTGAATCTATAGATTGCTTTGGGTAGTACACTCGTTTTCACTATATTGATTCTTCCAATCCATGAACATGGTATATTTCTCCATCTATTAGTGTCCTCTTTGATTTCTTTCACCAGTGCTATATATGTGCTATATATAGCTATATATGACAAACCCACAGCAAACATTATCCTCAATGGTGAAAAATTGAAAGCATTTCCCCTAAAGTCAGGAACAAGACAAGGGTGCCCACTTTCACCATTACTATTCAACATAGTTTTGGAAGTTTTGGCCACAGCAATCAGAGCAGAAAAAGAAATAAAAGGAATCCAAATTGGAAAAGAAGAAGTAAAACTCTCACTGTTTACAGATGACATGATCCTCTACACAGAAAACCCTAAAGACTCCACCAGAAAACTACTAGAACTAATCAATGAATATAGTAAAGTTGCAGGATATAAAATCAACACACAGAAATCCCTTGCATTCCTATACACTAATAATGAGAAAATAGAAAGAGAAATTAAGGAAACAATTCCATTCACCATTGCAACTAAAAGAATAAAGTACTTAGGAATATATCTACCTAAAGAAACTAAAGACCTATATATAGAAAACTATAAAACACTGGTGAAAGAAATCAAAGAGGATGCATTCATTTAATTTATTAAAGTATTTATTGAACCTGTATAACTAGACATAACTGTAAGTACAAGAGATTCAGATAACACAGCTAATAAGCATCAAAGTCAGGAATCAGATTCTTATTTTATTCCTAAAGCTTTTACTTTTGCAAGATTCTTTTTAGAACCCTGTTGATTAATGAATCATCTTCATTGTTAGCTAACTTTTGAAAAGTCTGTCAGAGGTACCATATACTTGAGACATAAGATGCATGGGATATGTTTACTACACTTTCAGTAAGTTATCCACACCTTATTTTTTAAGTTATGTTATGCCATATTATAACATGTGGAATTGTCTTTTTAGAACTCTAGTATTTCACAAATGACTTTTTCCATGTGTTGTTGAAAGACATATTGGGAATTTTGTGTAATTCTTCTGTGAAGTTGTCTTCTAGATATTATTCTTTATTCTTGATCACTGTGTTTTATAAAGTAATATCATGATAAATTGCTTTCAGAATTCTAAAAGCACAGCTTTGCTCAAATAGAATTTGAGATATTATTTTCTTCCATTTCTTCCATATATTTTTATGTAATATGGTTTTGTTCTTAGTATACTTATTTTATCTCTGATAATATTCCAGAGATTTGCAAATCTATATTTATAGTCCAAAACATTTCAAAAAGCTCTCCATTAGAGTATGTCATTATTTACCTACATATGTTTCACACCTTAATATCTCACAGACATGTGGAATTCTACCTGGCAAAAGTGATAATCTATTATCTTTTACCCCAGATCTTCTTCTCTTCTGATACCTGTCCTGGCTCAGGCAACATCATCTGCCCAAGTCAGACATATGGGTGCTAAGCTATCTTTCTTTTTTTTTCTTTCCACACACACAGTTAGTGACAAAGTCACTCCATTCTTTTTATTACTGCCTTAATGAATCACACTTCTATTCAACAGTTATTTTCTTACTGGCACTCTCTCTCCTTCTTGATTAACTTTTCCTGAGTCCCAGAATGAATGGTGGTCTTATGTCCACTGAACATGATTCTAAAATGATACCCATTGCAATTGGTATATTACTTGTTTTCAGTTCACTCCTAGGCTTGAAGCTCTTTGAGAATAGAAGGATATCTTTGCTTTTCAGTTGTATAGTGCCTGGCATGTTGGAGATATAATAATAGTTGGAAGGAGTGAAAGAATGAAGAATCTATCTTAAAACTTTTGTTAAGTACCTGGGATAAAAATAAATTAAAACAGAAAAAAGTCAATGTGTGGTCACTGAGATTATAGTTTCTTTGTCCCTGGAAAATTTTGTGTTGCCAATTAATTCAGAACTTGTTTTGCTTACTATTAGTTTCAATTGGATTTAAAAAATAAATATCAACAAAGATATAAGACTGAAAGAAGGGCAAGGAAAATATTGAATCAGCTTATGTTCAAGCCCATCCTTGTCCCTAGTAAAGACTATGGCTATGTGAATTTGACTTTATAGGCTTATGAAAATTAGCAATAGCTAAAACTTAATGTAACATTCTTTCAGAATTTTCCACAGTTTATTGTGATCCACACAGTCAAAGGCTTTGGCATAGTCAATAAAGCAGAAGTAGATGTTTTTCTGGAACTCTCTTGCTTTTTTGATGATCCAATGGATGTTGGCAATTTGATCTCTGGTTCCTCTGGCTTTTCTAAATCCAGCTTGAACATCTGGAAGTTCATGGTTCACGTACTGTTGAAGCCTGGCTTGGAGAATTTTGAGCATTACTTTGCTAGAATGTGAGATAAGTGCAATTGTGCAGTAGTTTGAACATTCGTTGGCATTGTCTCTCTTTGGGATTGGGATTGAAAACTGACCTTTTTCAGTCCTGTGGCCATGACTGAGTTTTCCAAATTTGCTGGTGTATTGAGTGCAGTACTTTCACAGCATCATCTTTTAGGATTTGAAATAGCTCAACTGGAATTCCTTCACCTCCACTAGCTTTCTTTATGGTGCTGCTTTCTAAGGCCATTTGACTTTGCATTCCAGGATGTCTGGTTCTAGGTGGGTGATCACATCATCATGATTATCTAGGTGATGAAGATCTTTTTCATATAGTTCTGTGTATTCTTGCCACCTCTTCTTAATACCTTCTGCTTCTGTTAAGTTGTTACCATTTCTGTCCTTTATTATGCCCTTCTTTGCATGAAATGTTTCCTTGGTATCTCTAATTTTCCTGAAGAGATCTCTAGTCTTTCCCATTCTATTATTTTCCTCTATTTCTTTGCATTGATCACTGAGGAAGGCTTTCTTGTGTTTCCTTGCCACTCTTTGGAACTCTGCATTCAGGTGGGTATATCTTTCCTTTTCTCCTTTGCCTTTAGCTTCTCTTCTTTTTTCAGCTATTTGCAAGGCCTCCTCAGACAGCCATTTTGCCTGTTTGCATTTCTTTTTCTTGGGGATGGTCTTGATCACTGCATCCTGTACAACGTCGTGAACCTCTGTTTATCATTCTTCCTCAACTCTATCAGATCTAATACCTTGAATCTATTTCTCACTTCCACTGTATAATTGTAAGGGATTTGATTTAGGTCATACCTGAATGGTCTAGTGGTTTTCCCTACTTTCTTCAATTTACATCTGAATTTGGCAGTAAGGACTGCATGATTAGAGCCACAGTCAGCTCCTGGTCTTGTTTTTGCTGATTGTATAGAGCATTTTCATCTTTGGCTACAAAGAATATAATCAGTCTGATTTCAGTATTGACCATCTGGTGATGTCCATGTGTAGAGTCTTCTCTTGTGTTTTTGGAAGAGGGTGTTTGCTATGTCCAGTGCGTTCTCTAGGCAAAACTCTATTAGGGTTTGCCCTTATTCATTCTGTACTCCAAGGCCAAATTTGCCTGTTACTCCAGGTATCTCTTGATTTTCTACTTTTGCATTCTAGTTCCCTATAATGAATAGGACATCTTTTTTTGGTGTTAGTTCTAGCAGGTCTTGTTAGGTCTTCATAGAATAGTTCAACTTCAGCTTCCTCAGCACTACTGGTAGGGCATAGACTTGGATTACTGTGATATTGAAGGGTTTGCTTTGAAAAGAACAGAGATCATTCTCTCATTTTTGAGATTGCATCCAAATACTGTGTTTTGGACTCTTTTGTTGACTAAGAGGGCTACTCCATTTCTTCTAAGGAATTCTTGGCCACAGTAGTAGATATAATGATCCTCTGAGTTAAATCCACCCATTTCAGTCCATTTAAGTTCATTGATTCCTAAAATGTCAATGTTCACTCTTGCCATCCCCTGTTTAACCACTTGCAATTACCTTGATTCATGAAGCTAACATTCCAGGTTCCTAGGCAATATTGCTCTTTACAGTATTGAACTTTACTTCCATCACCAGTCACATCAACAACTGGGCATTGTTCTCTCTTTGGCTCTGTCTCTTCATTCTTTCTGGATTTATTTCTCCACTCTTCTGCAGTAGCATATTGGACACCTACCAACCTGGGCAGTTCATCTTTCAGTGCCGTATCTTTTTGCCTTTTCATACTGTTCTCTTAGGTAGGAGCATGCTTTTTATGCTTAAAGAACAACTAGGAGTCCTGCATGGCTAGAGCTCAGTGAGTAAGAGCAATAAGAGTGCTAAGAAATGAAGGCAGAGAAAGGGTAAGGAGCCAAACCGTATGAAAGTTTCTAGACTATTGCAAGTACTTAGAATTTTAACCCCTCAAAGTGAAAACTATTGTTGGAATTGGAGAAAATGAGTTTTGAAATAGGATCTAACTTTGCATTAACACCGTCACATCAACTGCTGTGTTGACACTAGGCAATAGAGGCAAGAGGGGGAAAAATAAAAAAGACTATTGGGAAGTAAATACAGTAATCCAGATTAGAGATAATGGTGGCTTGAACCTAGAGGATAGTAGTTGAGGTTATGGTGGATGACAATTTAAGAGCTTGAATCTTCAAGTTAGAAAGAATACAATTTGCTGTACTCTTATGTGTCTTAGTAATTTTATTATCATTTATTTTGTGGATGTTTTAGGATCGATTAATGTCCTTATACAAAGCAATAACAGTTGACTAGGTGTTGACAATTAAGCCAGTCATCTATTGACAAAGAAATACAATATTATAGAACCATTTCTTTGAGAGTGAGCATAGAGAAACAGCAGTTGCAGACACTGGTATTTAAGTTATAGAATGGCCCAGGTATACCAGAACTGCATGAGACAATGAAAGAGAAGATCTCAAGATAGCAATACAGACAGCATCAATGTGCACATTCTGAAATTAAAATAAGAAACTGTCAGTAGTTTCACTTGTCATAACAATTCAGTTTGCTGCCATAACATTTAAAACATTGCAAGCCTTATGGCAGTGCTTATGACAATATTTTTGACTTTTAAGTTGAGTTTGACATTGTCTTTCTCTCAGGTTGAATGTGAAGTTTTCTGTCTTAAAAACATCAGAAACAATGAGTTGTAGACTAGCTGAGAAAACATCCAGAGAGTTTCATTTACATGAACATAAACTGTACTGTTTTAAAGTTCTTACACTAAATCTAAGGTTCCATAGTAGGCAGAGAAAGCCTGGGTAAGCTACTAATAATTTAGTATCTCATTTCCTATGAGAATGTGGCTTCCACTTGAAAGGGAGAATGTTATAGTCTTCAGTTCAGTCCAGTTCAGTCGCTCAGTTGTGTCCAACTCTTTGCGACCCCATGAATCACAGCACTCCAGGCCTCCCTGTCCATCACCAACTCCTGAAGTTCACTCAGACTCACGTCCATCAAGTCGGTGATGCCATCCAGCCATCTCATCCTCTGTCGTTCCCTTCTCCTCCTGCCCCCAGTCCCTCCCAGCATCAGAGTCTTTTCCAATGAGTCAACTCTTCGCATGAGGTGGCCAAAGTATTGGAGTTTCAGCTTCAGCATCAGTCCTTCCAATGAACACCCAGGACTGATCTCCTTTAGGATGGACTGGGTGGATCTCCTTGCAGTCCAAGGGACACTCAAGAGTCTTCTCCAACACCACAATTCAAAAGCATCAATTCTTTGGTGCTCAGCTTTTTTCACAGTCCAACTCTCACATCCATATGTGACCACTGGAAAAACCATGGCCTTGACTAGATGGACCTTTGTTGGCAAAGTAGTATCTCGGCTTTTCAATATGCTATCTAGGATTGGTCATAACTTTTCTTCCAAGGAGTAATTGTCTTTTGATTTCATGGCTGCAGTCACCATCTGCAGTGATTTTGGAGCCCCAGAACATAAAATCTGCCACTGTTTCCACTGTTTCCCCATCTATTTGCCACAAAGTGATGGGACGAGATGCCATGATTTTAGTTTTCCAAATGTTGAGCTTTAAGCCAACTTTTTCACTCTCCTCTTGCACTTTCGTCAAGAGGCTCTTTAGTTCCTCTTCACTTTCTGCCAAAAGGGTGGTGTCATCTGCATATCTGGGGTGATTGATATTTCTCCCGGCAATCTTGATTCCAGCTTGTGTTTCTTCCAGCCCAGCGTTTCTCATGATGTACTCTGCATATAAGTTAAGTAAGCAGGGTGACAGTATACAGCCTTGACATACTCCTTTTCCTATTTGGAACCAGTCTGTTGTTCCATGTCCAGTTCTAACTGTTGCTTCCTAACCTGCATATAGGTTTCTCAAGAGGCAGGTCAGGTGGTCTGGTATTCCCATCTTTTTCTTAATTTTCCACAGTCTATTGTGATCCACACAGTCAAAGGCTTTGGCATAGTCAATAAAGCTGAAATAGATGTTTTTCTGGAACTCTCTTGCTTTTTCGATGATCCAGCGGATGTTGGCAATTTGATTATAGTAGTGTAAAATTCATATATTTTAGAGGAATATTTTAGAGGTCCCAGTTGAGTTTTTCCTGAACTTATTGTTTTACAAAGTTGCAAAGATGCATCTTTCATAAAAAGGAATAAACTTTTTCCAAAGTAATATCTCAGAGTCTTTTATCAACTTATTACAATTTAATGACCATTTCACCCAATGAACAGTAGAAGTAGAATAACTGGAAGAATACAAATGAGGGTGAAAAGTTATTGATGAACAGCAACAGAGTTCAAAACTCAGCAGTTGTTTAACAAATATTTTAGGCAAACTGGTTTACAAAAAGGATAATAATTCCAAGATATATTAAAGCTGTTTACACCACAATGGGACACTTAAAAAATTCTGTTTTGGGTCAGTTATATTCAATGACCTCATATTTTGAAGCAAATTTGATTTCTGAGGTTAAAAAATCTCTGGAGGAATTCTTCATAATATCACCTTCATATAAAGTGATTTTTTTTAACTAGAAATGAAAGATATAGCCAGAACATAATAGTAACTACAGAAGGATTTTTGAGTCTCAGAGGTACCTACAAAATTCTTAATTCAGCCTTCATTTAGAGGTTGTATGATGAACAGCCTTTGTGTAATATGATTTCACAGTTATAAAAGGAGTTTTCACAAGGAAAATCAAGTTAAACTTATATAGAAGTGAAAGTCTCTCAGTTGTGTCCAACTCTTTGTGATCCCATGGACTACACAGTCCATGGAATTCTCTAGGCCAGAATATTGGAGTAGGTAGCCTTTCCCTTCTCCAGGGGCTCTTCCCAACCCAGGGATTGAGCCCCGGTCTCCCACATTGCAGGCGAATTCTTTACCAGCTGAGCCATAGGGGTTTGGGGATAAAATGATTAATAGGTAAGAAAAGAATAGAATACTTATGGCAGGATTACTTTGATGACAGCTGGAACCCTGATATTGAGAAAAAGGACAAAGCTCAAAATACTGAATGCTAAAATGATGGCCTTGTTAATGATGGGTTTTCCTAAGATTAATAAAAATCTTGAGTCAGCAAATGCTCAATCATCATTTATAAGATGTCTGAACATAATACATCTTAGGAGGTGTTCCATTTAAAGTAGGTTACAAAAAAATGGCCACAAATTCCTCCCACCCTTGAATGTATGTCTTTTTACCATGTGACCTGGCAGCTTCTCCCATGGAAAGCCTAGTTCGCTCTTGAATCAGGGATGATCTTGTGGAATGTAAACAGGTTCTAAAACTGTCGGCCTACATTTGTTAAGTAATAGATCCTAGTATGTTATTGGAGGCAAGTTACCTATACTTTTGAAACCAACTTCATAAAATCATCTAAGAAGTTGTAATCATCTAAATATCTTTTGATGGCTCTGTTAAAAACAAGGGGCTTCTGTGGTAGTAAAGATAGTGAAGAATGATATTCAGGTAGTAAAGAATCCGTCCGCAATGTGGGAGACCTGGGTTCAATCACTGGGTTGAGAAGATCCCCTGGAGGAGAGCATGGCAACCCACTCCAGTATTCTTGTCTTGAGAATTCCATGGACAGGGGACCCTGGAGGGCTACAGTCCATGGAGTCTCAAAGAGTCAGCCTGAATGAATAAAAACATAATGCTATGCTAAATAGACTATTTCACTGACCTAACTTTTCTAGCTTAGTATTATATTTTTAGAATGTTTAAACAAATATTCACTTTATTTTTAATAGCTTAAGAGCAAAGATAACTCTGAACAGCTAAGGATTTTGTACTTTTCAGTTTTCTAACTTTTAATTCAACACCCAAAAGCCTTCAGATTTTTAGTTTTATTTCTCATAATTTAAAATGAGGTCATGCATCCTTTAAAGAAAAAAGATTTGTACTGGTGAATATCTTAGTGGTTAGAGCTGCACAGGTGAGTTTGTGTAATGGCATTTTAAAAGACATTCCTAGGTAATTAGCAGAACACATGAAGAAAGAAATTAAAGAGTGGGTGGAAGAAGAGCTGCATATTTTTGACAATAGAACAATAGGAGATGGTTTTCAGTTTGGTAGAAGAAACAAGAAGGTGAATGTCTGTGTAAGATGACTGTCTCTCTGTCTTTCTTTTTAAATAGTAGGAGATGGTGTGTAATCCATGTGAATTGGTTTGAGAGCAAGGAAGTTTCCTTTTGTTTGATCTGCAATTGTTGTTGTATGCTATTAGGTAAATTTTCATGCACTTTCAATAAAAGCACTGTTAATGAATTAATGTTTATAAGTCTCTTTGAGCTCATCAAATGAAAGGTGTTATATAATTGTAAAGTAGTAGTATTGTGGTGGTTTCCATGGCAACAATAACTTTCCCACCTGATGGGAACTTACAAAGTAAGGTGGGTGAGTTAAAATTGCTATGATAACCTTTTACACTTTTTAATTTAAAATGTTTCAAGTTGGTACTTTAATACTGCATAGATATTTTATTTTCATTGAATTTAAATTATATTTATTCTCATAGACTTCTCCATATTACTTTCAAAAGATTATTCTTTTTCCTCATTCCTCGTCCTTGGAATCAGAAAGTCCTGGGGTTCAATCTTGTCTCTGCTACAATTTGATCTAAAACAGATTGTCTCTCTTAATCTGTTTTGTCATCTGTAAAATGGAAATATAATAGAACCTATCTCGAAATATCATTGTGGGGACTGAATGCAATTGTATATGTGAAGTGTTTATTTAATATTCTGTCTGATGCATAGTATATGCACAGTATCAAGCTACTGTATAATGCATTATTTTCCACCTGTATAATAAATGCATCTATGTTCAATAGAACTTACTGTTATGATAGAAATGTTAAATATTGCATTATTCAGTGTGGTTGCTATTAGCTGCACATGGTTATTGAACATTTGAAATCTAGTTAATGCCATTAAGTAACTGAATTTTAAACTTGATTTTAATAAATTTAAATAATTACATGTGGGTACAGACTACACATATTGGATAATGTGGATCTAATATAAATATTTATTTTTTGTCCCCCTAAGAAACTATCTTATTAGCACTCTTATTAGCACTTATTAGCGTTTGGAATCCTAGGGTTTCAGTCTCTGTTGTCATCTCCTCCTTGTATTTTTTTAAACTAATATTTGAAGAATATTAATCATAAACTAATAGCCAGTTTCCAGTGTACTATTTTAGAAGTAATTTAATAATATAAATGGTCTTCAAATTTATCAGTTCTTGGTGAATAGTGAATTTACATTGGGAATCTATAAATAGAAAATTTTGATTGTTTAAAAATAAAACAAAAATTTTACCTAAATTAGGAAATTTAGTTTTATTTCTTTTATCAAAATATTCATTGATCTTAATGTTTCTTTAAAAAGTCAACTTATTTTAACTGAAAAGAAGACTGTTTACCCATTTCTTCCGTCTTCCACCCCACCTCTGTCAACCACTATCTGTATCTGAGTTTGGATTTTTGTTTGTTTGTTTTCAAGATCCCACATAGAAGAGAGAATATATAATATTTATCCTTCTCGGCCTGCCTTATTTTACCATAATGGTAAACAATGGTAAACCAAATGCCAACATTAACCATAATGTTGGCAGTGTCTATCCATGTTTTCACAAATGGAAAACATTTTATTTTTATGGCTGAGTAATATTTCACGGTATCTATATACCACAGTTTCTTTATCCATTCATTCATCCATGGACACTTAGGTTATTTCCATATCTTGGCTGTTGTATGCTGTACAATAATGCTGCAATGGATATGGGGAACATAAATTTTTTTGAATTAGTATTTTCATTTTATTCAATAAATACTTGGAATTTGAATTGCTGAATGGTGTTTCTATTTTACTTTTTTGAGGGACTTTTATACCCTTCCATGGTAATCGCACCAGTTTACTTTCTTACTAACAGTGCACAAGAATTCCCTTTTCTCCGTATTTTTGCCAACACTCGTGTGCAGTGACATCACATTGTGGTTTTGATTTGTCTTGTCCTGATGGTTAATGATGCTGAACATCTTTTCATGTACCTGTTGGTCATATATGTTTGTTCTTTTGGGAAAATAATCTATTCAGATCTTCCACCCATTTTTGAATTTTTTTTTTTTTTTTGCTTTTGAGTTGTATGTGCTCTTCATGTATTCTGGATATTAGCTCCTTATTAGATATATGATTTGGAATTGTTGTTGCTGTTGTTATTCATTTGCTAAGTCATATCCAACTCTTTGTGACCCTGTGGACTACAGCAAGCCAGGTTCCTCTGTCCTCCACTATCTCCTATGGTTTGCTCTACTTCATGTCCATAGAGTTTGGGATGCTGTCTAACCATTGCATCTTCTACCACCCCCTTCTCCTTTTGGCCTCAATCTTTCCTAGCATCAGGGTCTTTTCCAATGAATCAACTCTTTGCATCAGGCGGCGAAAATATTGGAGCTTCAGCATCAGCAACAGTCTTTCCAATGAATATTCAGTATTGATTTCCTTTAGGATTGACTGGTTTGATCTCCTTGCTGTCCAAGGGGTTCTCAAGAGTCTTCTCCAGCACCATGATTTGAAAGCATCAATTCTTTGGGGCTTAGCCTTCATTATGGTCCAACTTTACAATTATTTTCTCCCATTTGTTGTGTTTCCTTTTCATTTTGTTGATGGTTCTCATCAAGCTTCTCAGTTTGATGTAGTTACATTTGTGTGTGTGTGTGTGTGTGTGTGTTTTGTTTTTGTCGCTTTTGCTTTTGGTGTCAGGTTGAAAAAAATAAAGACCAAGAACTATGTCAGGAGTACGTCAAGGCTGTATATTGTCACTCTGCTTATTTAACTTATATGCAGAGTGCATCATGAGAAACGCTGGGCTGGAGGAAGCACAAGTTGGAATCAAGATTGCCAGGAGAAATATCAATAACCTCAGATATGCAGATGACACTACCGTTATGGAAGAAAGTGAAGACGAACTAAAGAGCCTCTTGATGAAAGTCAAAGAGGAGAGTGAAAAAGTTGGCTTAAAGCTCAACATTCAGAAAACTAAGATCATAGCATCCCGTCCCATAGCTTCATGGCAAGTAGATGGGGAAACAGTGGAAACAGTGGCTGACTTTATTTTTCTGGGCACCAAAATCACTGCAGATGGTGATCACAGCCTTGAAATTAAAAGACACTTACTCCTTGGAAGAAAAGTTATGACCAACCTAGACAGCATATTAAAAAGCAGAGTCATTACTTTGTCAACAAAGGTCCATCTAGTCAAGGCTATGGTTTTTCCAGTAGTTGTGTATAGATGTGAGAGTTGGACTAAAGAAAGCTGAGCTCTGAAGAATTGATGCTTTTGAACTGTGGTGTTGCAGAAGACTCTTGAGAGTCCCTTGGAATGCAAGGAGATCCAACCAGTCCATCCTAAAGGAGATCAGTCCTGGGTGTTCATTGGAAGGGCTGATGTTGAAGCTGAAACTCCAATACTTTGGCCACCTGATATGAAGAACTATCTCATATGAAAAGACCCTGATGCTGGGAAAGATTGAGGGCAGGAGGAGAATGGGACGACAGAGGATGAGATGGTTGGATGGCATAACTGACTCAAAGGACATGGGTTTGGGTAGACTCTGGGAGTTGGTGATGGACAGGGAGGCCTGGTGTGCTGTGGTTCATGGGGTCGCAAAGAGTCAGACACGACTGAGTGACAGAACTGAACCAAACTGAGGACTTTTTAGGTTTCAGGCCTTATATTCAACTCTTTAATCCATTCTGAGTTAACTTTTATGTATAATGGAACATACTGTTTTAATTTCATTCTTCTGCATTTGTTCAATTTTCACAAATTCAGTTGAGCATTCAATTTTCCTAACACCATTTATTGAAGAGGCTATCATTTCCTCACTGTATATTTTTGGCTGCTGCTGCTGCTGCTGCCGCCACAAAGTCACTTCAGTCGTGTCCAACTCTGTGTGACCCCATAGACGGCAGCCCACCAGGCTCCACCGTCCTTGGGATTCTCCAGGCAAGAACACTGGAGTGGGTTGCCATTTCCTTCTCCAATGCATGAAAGTGAAAAGTGAAAGTGAAGTCGCTCAGTCGTGTCCAACTCTTTGTGACCCCATGGACTACAGCCTACCGGGCTCCTCTGTCCATGGGATTTTCCAGGCAAGAGTACTGGAGTGGTGTGCCATTGCCTTCTCCGATATTTTTGGCTACTGTGTCATAAATTATTTAGCTATATATGTGTTGATTTATTTCTGTACTTTCTATTTAATTTCAGTGATCTATGTCAGTGCCATACTTTTAATTACTATAGCTTTGTAATATAGTTTGAAATCAGGGAACATGAAGTCTCCAGCTCTGTTCTTCATTCTCAAGATTGCTTTAACTAGTCAAGATCTTTTTCTTTTGTGGTTCCATACAAATGTTGGACTGTCTGTTGCCTTTCTGTGAAAAATACCTTTGCAATTTTGATAGGGATTACACGACCTATCAGCCTCCAAAAATTGTACTGTCTACATTAGCTCTTGATTTTTTTTTTTTTTTTGGTAACTTTTGTGGTTCCTCTAAGTTGCTTTTGTTTTCTTTTCTCCAAGACTGCCCCCATGTGTTTGTGACTTGTCTCTGGTGAATTCTTTTATAGGTTTCTAACTAGACTCTGGAGAAGGCAATGGCAACCCACTCCAGTACTCTTGCCTGGAAAATCCCATGGATGGAGGAGCCTGGTGCGCTGCAGTCCATGGGGTCACGAAGAGTCGGACACGACTGAGCGACTTCACTTTCACCTTTCACTTTCATGCATTGGAGAAGGAAATGGCAACCCACTCCAGTGTTCTTGCCTGGAGAATCCCAGGGACGGGAGCCTGGTGGGCTGCCGTCCCTGGGGTTGCACAGAGTCGGACACGACTGAAGTGACTTAGCAGCAACTAGACTCTAGATTGCCTTTCCACACCTCTGCATCCATTTCTTTATTTCTAAATAAATTCTTATAAAGTCAGCTTGCCATCATGTCATTACTTTGTATAAAATTTTTTACTACTTTTCTGTTTTAAAATCTCTAGCTTGGCCTTCAGTAATATCAGACATATTCTATCTCTATTTATTCTTTTGGTCTTGTCTCTATTTTGCAACCAATCAGTGTGGTCTAGGGAATCTAAGACCCTTTTATGGTGACTGTGAAATGTGGAAGTATTCTATATTTTATACAAAATTCATACTAAGTTCTCATTTTTGTCTTTTTCACACTTTTCACTCTTCTTTTCTGGTGAATATGCAATAGAGTTTTCTAAAGGATAGATGACAATTGATGTCATTGTTCTGATAAGGGATGGAATATGTACTTTTCTCTTATGATTTATAAATCCCTCAGTTTGATAGCTAATAAGGTACTCATGGAAAGATATCATCCACTTAAACAGAAGCTTTTTTTGAAGGAGGAGGTTTCTTGTTAATTTTTAGAAATATAAAGGTGACCTGAGAGAAACAAAGAAAAAAATTAAGAACTTCTGTTGTAAATTAATGTTACTATCCCAGAATTATATTTTTCACAATTATTCTCATTTTCCCTACCTTCTCCTATTTAAATGTCACCTATCTTTAATGTTTAATGCAATGATAAGTCCTTCATCAGCCTTTCTTGATCTTTACTTCCCCAAAAAACAGCATATAAACATTCTTGTTTATGAACACTACTCATAGTGCTGTACAGATTTACTTCTGCATGACGTTCTACAAATTCTAATAATGAATTAAAACTTTGGTATTTAATACATGCCATAAAATTTACCATTTTAAAATATGTGGTTCAGTGGCATGAAATATATTTGCATTTCTGTGCAGACATCACCAGAACATTTTCATCATGCAAAACTGAAACTCTGTGCCCATTAAATAATAATTCCCCACTTTCACCTCTCCCAGCACCTGGCAACCACCATTCCACTATCTGTCTCTATAAATTTCACTACTCTCAATAAATCATATAAGTGGAATTATTCAGTATTTTTCCTTTTGTGCCTGGCTTATATTAAGTAGCACTTATATCTTCCAGATTCATCTGTTTTGTAGCATGTGTCAGACTTTCTTTCCCTTTTTAAAGCAGAATAATATTCCATCATGTGTACATATCAGGCTTCCCTGGTGGCTCACCTGGTAAAGAATCTGCCTGTTATGTAAAAGACCCCAGGGTTGGGAAGTTCCCCTGGAGAAGGGAAGGGTACCCACTCCAGTATTCTTGGGCTTTCCTAGTGACTCAGCTGGTAAAGAAAGTGTCTGCAATGCAGGAGACCTGGGTTCAATACCTGGGTTGGGAAGATTCCCTGGAGGAGGGCATGGAAACCCACTTCAGTATTCTTGCCCGGAGAATTCTAATGGACAGAGAGCCTAGTGGGCTAGAGTCTGTCCGGTTGCAAAGAGTCGGACATGACTGAGTGACTAAAATGCTCAGTCGTGTCTGTCTCTTTGAGACTCCATGGACTGCAGCATGCTAGGCTTCCCAGTCTTGCTCAAACTCACGAACATCGAGCTGGTGATGCCATCCAATCATGTCATCCTCTATCATCCCTTTCTCCTCCTGCCTTCAATATTTCCCATTTAACAAATAGGGTCTTTTCCAATGAGTCAGTTCTTTCCATCAGGTGGCCAAAGTTTGGAGCTTCAGCTTCAGTATCAGTCCTTCCAATGAATGTTCAGGACTGATTTCCTTTATGATGGACTGGTTGGATTTCCTTCTCCAACACCACAGTTCAAAGCATCAATTCTTCCATGCTCAGGTTTCTTATGGTCCAACTCTCACATCCATACATGACTACTAGAAAAGCCATACCTTTGACTAGGTGAAACTTTGTTGGCAAAGTAATGTCTCTGCTTTTTAATACTGTCTAGTTTGGTCATAGCTTTTCTGCCAAGGAGCAAATATCTTTTAATTTCATGGCTGCAGTCACCATCTGCAGTGATTTTGGAGCCTAAGAGAATAAAGTCTGTCACCATTTTCATTGTTTCCCCATCTAGTGAAGTGATGGGACTTCCTCATGAAGTGATGGGACAAGATGCCATGAACTTAGTTTTCTGAATGTTGAGTTTTGAGCCAGCTTTTTTCTCTCCTCTTTCACTTTCATCAAGAGGGTCTTTAGTTCTTCTTCACTTTCTTCCATAAGGGTGGTGTCATCTGCATATCTGAGGTTATTGATATTTCTCCCAGCAATCTTGATTCCAGCTTGTGCTTCATCCAGCTTGGGATTTTGCATGATGTAGTCTACATATAAGTTAAATAAGTAGGGTGACAATATACAGCCTTGATTAACTCCTTTCCAAATTTGGAAACAGTCTGCTTTTCCATGCCCAGTTCTAACTGTTGCTTCTTGACCTGAATACAGATTTCTCAGGAGGCAGGTAAGGTGGTTTGGTATTCACATCTCTTTGAGAAATTTCCACAGTTTGTTGTGATCCACAGAGTCAAAGGCTTTGGCATAGTCAATAAAGCAGAAGTAGATGTTTTTCTGGAACTCTCTTGCTTTTTTGAAGATCCAGTGGATGTTGGCAATTTGATCTCTGGTCCCTCTGGCTTTTATAAATCCATCTTGAATAGCTTGAAGTTCATGGTTCATGTACTGTTGAAGCCTGGCTTGGAGAATTTTGAGCATTACTTTGCTAGCATGTGAGATGAGTGCAATTGTGCAATAGTTTGAGCATTCTTCGGCATTGCTTTACTTTGCAATTGGAAGGAAAACTGACCTTTTCCAGTCTTGTGGCCATTACTGAGTTTTCCAAATTTGCTGGCATACTGAGTGCAGCACTTTCACAGCATCATCTTTTAGGATTTGAAATAGCTCAACTGGAATTCCATCACCTCCACTAGTTCTGGTCATAGTGATGCTCGTAAAACCCACTTAACTTCAGACTCCAGGATGTTTCACACTAGGTGAGTGATCACACAATCATGGTTATCTGGGTCATTAAGATCTTTTTTATATAGTTCTTCTGTGTATTCTTGCCACCTTTCTTAATATTTTCTGCTTCTTTTAGGTCCATACCGTTTCTGTCCTTTATTGTGCCCATTTTTTCTGTGAAATATTCCCTTGGTATCTAATTTTCTTTGGAACTCTGCATTTTGATGGATGTATCTTTCCTTTTCTCCTTTGCCTTTAGCTTTTCTTCTTTTCTCAGCTATTTGTAAGGCCTTTTCAAACAGCCATTTTGCCTGTTTACATTTCTTTTGGGAGGTTGGTCTTGATTACTGCCTCCTGTACAATGTCACGAACCTCTGTCCCTGGTTCTTCATGCACTGTGTCTATCAGATCTAATCCCTTGAATCTATTTGTCACTTCCACTGTATAGTCATAAGGGATTTGATTTCCGTCATACTTGAATGATCAAGTGGTTTTTCCTACTTTCTTCAGTTTACGTCTGAATTTGGCAATAAGAAGTTCATGATCTGAGCCACAATCAGCTCTCAGTCTTGTTTTTGCTGATTGTATAGAGCTTCTCCATCTTCTGCAAAGAATATAATTGGACTGATTTTGAAATTGACCATCTGGTGATATCCATGTGTAGAGTCGTCTCTTGTTGGAAAAGCGTGTTTGCTATGACCAGTGCATTCTCTTGGCAAAACTTTGTTAGCCTTTGCCCTGCTTCATTTTGTATTCATTGGCCAAACTTGCTTGTTACTCCAGGTGTTTCTTGACTTCCTACTTTTGCATTCCAGTCCCCTATAATGAAAAGAACATCTTTTTTTGGTGTTAGTTCTAGAAGGTCTTGTAGGTTCTTCATAGAACCATTCAACTTCAGGTCTTTTGGCATTAATGGTTGGGGCATAGACTTGGATTACTGTGATATTGAATGATCTGTCTTGGAAACAAACAGAGATCATTCTGTCATTTTTGAGATTGTACCCAAGTACTGCATTTCAGACTGTTTGTTGACTATGAGGGCTACTCCATTTCCCCTAAGGGATTCTTTCCCACTGTAGTAGATATAACGTTCATCTGAATTAAATTTGTCCATTCCAGTCCATTTTAGTTCACTGATTCCTAAAATATTGATGTTCACTCTTGCCATCTCCTATTTGACCACTTCCAATTTACCTTGATTCATGAACCTAACATTCCATGTTCATATGCAATATTGCTCTTTACAGTATCGGACTTCACTTCCATCACCCATCAAATCCACAACTGGGTGTTGATTTTGCTTTGGCAAAGCCTTTTCATTCTTTCCCAATCTATTTCTCTACTCTTCTCCAGTAGCTTATTGGACACCTAAGGACCTGGGGAGTTAACTCTTTCAGTGTCTTATCTTTTTGCCTTCTCATACTGTTCATGGGGTTCTCAAGGCAAGAATACTGAAGTGGTTTGCCATTCCCTACTTCAATTTGACAAAGTGACCACATTTTGTCAGAACTCCACCATGACCTATCCGTCTTGGGTGGCCCTACGTGACATGGCTCATAGTTTCATTGAGTTAGACAAGTCTGTGATCCATGTTATCAGTTTGATTAGTTTTCTGTGACTGTGGTTTTCACAGTGTCTTCCCTATGATAAATATGGACTAGAGGCTTCCTGATGACTCTTCCTGATGGGATTGATTGACTGTGGGGGAAAATGGGTCTTGTTCTGATGGGTGGGGTCCTGCTCAGTAAATCTTTAATCCAATTTTCTGTTGATGGGTAGGACTATGTTGCCTCCCTATTGTTTGGCCTGAGGCCAAACTGTCAACCTAGGCTCCACTGGAGACTCTTTGACACTCACAGGCAAGTCCTACTGTCTCTTGTGGAGACACTGCTTTTTTCTCCTGGCTCCTAGTGCACACAGGGTTTGTGTATGTGTGTTTGTGCCCTCTGAGAGTCTGTTTCTCTACTCCTGTGGAAGTTCTGTAATCAAATCCCACTGGCCTCCAAAGTCAAATTCCCTGGGGGTTCTCAGTCCTTTTGCTGGATCCCCAGGTTGGCAAATCTGTTGTGGGTCCTAGAACTTTCCTAAAAGTGTGAGAATTTCTTTGGTATAATTGTTCTGCAGTTTGTGGGTCATCTGTTCAGCAGTTCTATGCTGGGGCTAAGGGCGACCTCCTCCAAGAGGGCTTATGTCACAGGCTGCATGACCCAGGTCTGCTTCAGGGAGTGACTAAGCTCATATGCGTGTATCACATTTGGTTTATTCACTTATCTGCTTATGAACATGAACATATAAATTAGAATTTTACTTATCATGTAGGAAATTCATTATTATCAAATCAACAAAGCATTGCACTTATAGGCTACCTGGTAGGACATGAAATTGAAGCCTTTATGTGATTATAGATATTTGTTGAAAAGGGAATCTGCTAACATATAGAGTAATATTGAACACATTTATTTGATCAGAATCTAAGCAAACAAAAATTCAGATTAAAAATTCAGATTGAGTGCAAACATGCTCATATTTTGGAAACTACCAGTTAAATTTCTATGAAAGCTATGCATTAGACTTTTTGTCAGCAAAAATACATCTGCCAGAATATGGATATAGTGTTTTAAGGAACAGCATAGCAGGTGCAAACAACCAGTCCTTTTTCTGGGGTAGTGACCCTAGAAATATTGCTTATGATGCAGCTGCTGTTTTTTTAGTGTGTTCTGTTAGTGCCACTGCTCAATCTGATGATGGGTAACATCTACACCCCTCACAGGCTAAAATGAAAATCAATTTCAGACTCAGAGTATCCACAGAAGACACAGCTTGTGTGTCAGTAGATCACTCAGCTTTGGTATTGTGACACTGTAGCACTATTACCATTTTTAAAGACAAAATTGGAAAAATCATTTGTAGGACTACTCAGGGACTATATGTATGTATGTCTGTGAGAGGGTTATTTTCAAGTATTTGTTTCTGGATTTCCACTGCTATAGATTAGTAGCATTAAATTATGGAAGGCATAAAAAACCTGGATATATGCACTCACTTTATGTACAAGTTGCTGATAAGTTGCTAAGCAAGAGTTGGATATGGTTTAGAGCCTAGGGTACACCTAGGGATATATCAGCAGACCAATATATAATTGTAAATAAATATAAGTTGTTTAGAGTATAGTCATGCTGTTGATATTTTTGAATAGGGATAAAAAATAGAAAATAATTATTTGGAACAAAAGTATTAATAACTGTAAAAAAGAAAATGTTTTACATTTGTAATGAAAGTGAAAGATGCTTAATGAGAAAGTAAAAGTGATAGTTAAGGATCTCCTTTTCACTATTGATTAGCACACATTTTTCTTTAGTTTAACAATTTATATTTGATGTGCAAACTACATGATTCTATTGGACTTGTTTCAGAATTTATTTTAATACCACTAAATTGTGATCCTACTAATACAAATCAGTTAACTGAGTTAATACAACTCTACTTAATGTTTCAAAAACTTGTTGGTCCTATTGTTCATAATTATCAACAAAACATATATTTGAGAATTACACCCCCTCCAACATTAGAGATACATTTAAGATTGTCCATCAGGGATTGCTTCATTTTATAATCTAGAGCCATATATTTTCAAAGTAATTATCATTCATTCATTCATTTTCAGACAAATATTTAGTGCTTACTTTGTGGCAGATACATTTATTGACAAAGAGTTTGAAAAAAACTCAAGAAAACAAAAAGAAAAAAAAAATTGATCAGTCTTAATGAAAGGAAAGATAATTCTGTAAAGTTGGATTTTCTGGATTGTATTTGAGAGTCAGCCAGAAACTCCACTTATTTTTAGAATATTATCTTTGAAAATTTCAGGAAATTTTCAGATTACTATTTGCCCAGAAAGTAAACCAAATTTAATGGTATCCTTCTAACTATAAATTTTCACTTCCTGTCAATTTTCAAATTACATTTATTTGAATATTTTAAAAAATAGTGTTTTAGAAACTTTATGGCAATGTATTCTTATAATCTGTTTTTCAAATTTTTAAAACTAATGATGCAATTCTGATTTTTAGCTCACATAAATTTCATTACTTATTGACCCTGATAATTTCCTTTATTTCATACTTTGTGGTATTAAAATATCCACCAATTTTAGGGAGAAAAAATAAGAATTGGCACAATACATGGCTTTATCTATGAAATAGACTATTTCTGAGTGATTTGAATGCATTGGGGCCTTTATATGAATCTCTTCTTGGAGTTATAATCACTCACCCAACACATGGAATAAAGTAAATTCCTACAAGCTGATGGTGATGAAGAATTATTGTCAACAATGAACAACATAAGAGATATCTGTAAGATATACAATGAATGCTCTTTTAATGAAAGAAGGAAGAAACAAAGAAAGAGAAGGTAATGTTTTTATTAAAACTTCCAGCCTGAAATTTAAACAACCTATATTGAGTCAGGTGAACTCTGGGAGTTGATGATGGACAGGGAGGCCTGGTGTGCTGCGATTCATGGGGTCGCAAAGAGTCGGACATGACTGAGTGACTGATTTGAACTGATCTGATATTGAGTCAGATATGAAATTATGTAAGAAAATTCAGTCTATCAAAGCATTTTGTTTCAAAGATATTTTGTTACTTTAATATGTGTATGAAATAGCTTCACTAAAAAGATGAAATAAGTACATTTGTAAGTGGAATTAAAGGAAATCCAGTATTATAAAATGTACATACCTCCTTATCTTATCTATCCTCTTTGAACCTACAGTCTGTTTTTATTTTCTTGCTGAAGAGTACAGGGGACCCTTTGAAGGAGGTTTCCATTATCTTCATTACCTCCACCATAGTTTGCCCCCAGGAAAACAACAGGGAGAGGACACAGCCCCACCCATCAACAGAAAATTGGATTAAAGATTTCCTGTGCATGGTGCTGCCCATCAGAATAAGACCCAGTTTCCCCCACAGTTAGTCTCTCTCATCAGGAAGCTTCCATAAGCATCTTACCTTTACTCATCAGATGGCAGACAGGATGAAAACCACAGTCATAAGAAAACAAATCAAACTGATCACACGGACCACATTCTTGTCTAACTCAATGAAACTGTGAGCCATGCCATGTAGGGTCACCTAAGATGGACAGGTCATGGTGGAGGGTTCTGACAAAACCTTCAGTGGTGCACTGAAGAAGGGAATGGCAAACCACTTCAGTATTCTTGCCTTGAGAACCCCATGAACAGTATGAAAAGGAAAAAAGATAGGCCACTGAAAGATGAGCTCCCCAGGTCAGTAGGTGCCCAATAAGCTACTGGAGATCAGTAAAGAAATAGAATGAAGAGATGGAGCAAAAGCAAAATCAACACCCAGTTGTGGATGGGACTGGTGATGGAACTAAAGTCTGATGCTGTAAAGAACAATATTGCATAGGAATCTGGAATGTTAGGTCCATGAATCAAGGCAAATTGAAAAGTGGTCAAATAGGACATGGCAAGAATGAATGTCGACATTTTAGGAATCAGCAAATTAAAATGGACTTCAATGGGTGAATTTAACTCAGATGAGCTTTATATCTAGTACTGTGGGCAAGATCCCTTAGAAGAAATGGAGAAGCCCTCATAGTCAGCAAACAGTCTGAAATGCAGTATTTGGATGTAATCTCAAAAACAAGAGAATGGTCTCTGTTCGTTTCAAGGCAAACCATTCGATATCACAGTAATCCAAGTCTATGCCCTGATCAGTAATGCTAAAAAAGCTGAAGTTGAACAGTTCTGTGAAGACCTGTAAGACCTTCTAGAACTAATACACAAAAAAGATGTCCTTTTCATTATAGGGAACTGGATTGCAAAAGTAGAAAGTCAAGAGACATCTGGAGTAACAGGCAAATCTGGCCTTGGAGTACAGAATGAAGCAGGGCAAAGGCTAACAAAGTTTTGCCAAGAGAACACATTGGTCATAGCAAACACCCTCTTCCAACAACACAAGAGAAGACTGTACACATGGACATCACCAGATGGTCAATACTGAAATCAGCTTAATTATATTCTTTGCAGCCAAAGATGGAAAAGCTCTATACAATCAGCAAAAATAAGACAGGGAGCTGACTGTAGCTCAGATCATGAACTCATTGCCAAATTCAGACTTAAATTGAAGAAAGTAGGGAAAACCACTAGACCATTCAGGTATGACCTAAATCAAATCCTGTATGATCATACAGTGGAAGTGACAAATAGATTGAAGGGATTATATCTGATAGAGTGCCTGAAAAACTATGGACCAAAGTTTGTGACGTTGTGCAGGAGGCAGTGATCAAGACTATTCCCAAGAAAAGGAAATGCAAAAAGGCAAAGGGTTGTCTTAAGAGGCCTTAGAAATAGCTGTGAAAATAAGAAAAGCGAAAGGCAAAGGAGAAAAGGAAAGATATACCCATTTGAATGCAGAGTTCCAAAGAACAGCAAGGAAAACTAAGCCTTCCTTAGTGATCAATGCAAAGAAATAGTGGAAAACAATAGAATGGGAAAGACTAGAGATCTCTTCAAGAAAATTAGAGATACCAAGGGAACATTTCAAGCAAAAATGGGTAGAATAAAGGACAGAAACGATAAGGACCTAACAGAAGCAGAAGATATTAAGAAGAGGTGGCAAGAATACACAGAATATTTATACATAAAAGATCTTCACGACTCAGATAACCATGATGGTGTGATCACTTGCCTAGAACCAGACATCCTAGAATGCAAACTCAAGTGGGCCTTAGGAAGCATCACTATGAACAAAGCTAGTGGAGGTGATGGAATTCCAGTTGAGCTATTTCAAATCCTAAAAGATGATGCTGTGAAAGTGCTGCACTCAATATGCCAGCAAATTTGGAAAACTCAGCAGAGGCCACAGGACTGGAAGAGGTCAGTTTTCCTTCCAGTCCCAAAGAAAGGCAATGCCAAAGAATGCTCAAACTATTGCACAATTGCACTCATCTCACATGCTAGCAAAGTAATGCTCAAAATTCTCCAAGCCAGGCTTCAGCAATACGTGAACCATGAACTTCCAGATGTTAAAGCTGGATTTAGAAAAGCCAGAGGGACCAGAGATCAAATTGCCAACATCCATTGGATCTTCAAAAAAGCAAGAGAGTTCCAGAAAAACATCTACTTCTGCTTTATTGGCTATGCCAAAGCCTTTGACTGTGTGGATCACAACAAACTGTGGAAAATTCTTCAAGGGATGGGAATGCCAGATCACCTGACCTGCCTATTGAGAAATCTGTATGCAGGTCTGGAAGCAACAGTTAGAATTGGACATGGAACAACAGACTGGTTCCATGTAGGGAAAGGAGTACATCCAGGCTGTATATTGTCATCCTGCTTTTTTAACTTATATGCACAATACATCATGAGAAATGCTGGGCTGGATAAAGCACAAGCTAGAATCAAGATTCCTGGGAAACATATCAATAACCTCAGATATGCAGATGGCACCACCCTTATTGAAGAAAGCGAAGAACTGAGGAGCCTCTTGATAAAAGTAAAAGAGGAGAGTGAAAAAGTTGGCTTAAAGCTCAACATTCAGAAAACTAAGATCATGGTGTCCTGTCCCATCACTTCATGGCAAATAGATGGGGAAACAGTGGAAACAGTAAGAGACTTTTATTTTGGGGGGCTCCAAAAGTCACTGCAGATGGTGACTCCAGCCATGAAATTAATAGACGCTTGCTCCTTGGAAGAAAAGTTATGACCAACCTAGACAGCATATTAAAAAGCAGAGACATTACTTTGCCAACAAAGCTCTGTCTAGTCAAAGCTATGCTTTTTCCATTAGTTATGTGTGGATGTGAGAGTTGGACTATAAAGAAAGCTGAGTGTCGAATAATTGATCCTTTAAACTGTGATTTTGCAGAAGAGTCTTGAGAGTCCCTTTGACTTCAAGAAGATTCAACCTGTCCATCCTAAAATAAATCAGTCCTGAATATTCATTGGAAGTACTGATGCTGAAGCTGAAACTTCAATACTTTGGGCATCTAATGCGAACAACTGACTCATTCTTAAAAGGCCCTGATGCTGGGAAATATTGAAGGTGGGATAAGAAGGGGACAATGTGTATGAGATGTTTGGATGGCTTCACCAAATCACTGGACATAAGTTTGAGTAAATTTCGGGAGCTGGTGATGTTGTGCTGCAGTCCATGGGATCACAAAGAGTTGGACACAACTGAGTGACTGAACTGAACTGAAATTACCTTCAGAAGAGAATCCACTGTTTGATCCATTGCATTCCTTGGTAGTCATTTTCTTCATTACTGCTTTTAACATTATTGAATTCAAATTACAGTTCATTCAAATAGAGTTTTAATTTCTGGTGTTTTTTTTTTTTTTTTAATTTTTCCTTCTGGGCAGATTAGATTGGATGATAGAAGTAGGTTAGTTTTGGTGGAACTTCAGCTGAATGATCAACTTGAGAAAATGAAAGAATTGAATAAAAAACTGTAGATAGGCAGGAAGTAAGAGGTTCATAAATTTAAGTAGCTTTAATATTAATTTAGCACTTATGAAACAGAGATTGTGTCTTGGGTGAAAATACGATAGTGGTAGAAAAGTTTTTATGGCAAAACGTGAATATGTAGAGGATTCTCCTTATGAACAAATACATTAGGGTACAAGACAAAAGAAATGGTATAAGATTAAGACTATGAATTTGTCAAGGGAGGGATTTGGAGATAGAATCCTTTGACAAATGGTTGAGAAAACATTAAAATTCCAAGTTGTCCAGCATTATCAGACTCCTTATATAGTTGTGGTTGTGTATCCCTCAAACGACTAAAACTCCCAGCCTCCTAAATCTTGTTTACATGGTATAATACTTTCCCTAAGGTTAGAGTTCTGGTTCTCTAGAGTGCCTGCATCATGGTTCTATTTCTTCTTGGTTTGAAGGTAATGAACCAAGCATCTCCAGCAGCTAGAGAATCATTTTTATCCATGTTAAGCTTGTCCATTCACTAATTAATGCCCTGTTTACACACTTAGCATTCTGTTAATTTTTGCTGCAGATGAGACTCATTTTTGCTGAAAATGAATCACTGAAAATAAGACAGAAGAAATAAGAAAATTAAATAAACCAGGGATTTTCTCTGAAGATTGTAAATTTTGATCTGCTATTAAACTTGGTGGTTGTTCAGTCGCTAGGTCTTGTCCGACTCTTTGTTACCCCAAGGACTGTAGGACGCCAAGATCCTCTGTCTTCTACAATTCATGGAGTTTGATTGAACTCATGTCCATTGAGTTTATGATGCTCTCTAACCATCTCATCCCCTGCCTCCCTTTTCTCCTTTTGCCTTCTATCTTTCTCAACATCAGGGTCTTTTCCAATAAGTTATCTCCTTGCATCAGGTGACTAAAGTGTTTTAGCTTCAGCTTCAGCATCAGTCCTTCTAATACATATTCAATGTTTATTTCTTTTAGGATTGACTTGTTTGATCTGCTTGCCATGCAAGAGACTCCCAAAGAGTTTTCTGCAGCACCACAATTTGAAAGCATCAATTCTTTGGCACTTAGCCTTTTTATGACCCAACTCTGACATCCATACATGACTACTGGAAAACCATAGCTTTGACTATACAGACCTTTGTTGGAAAAGTGTTGTCTTTGCTTTTTAATATGCTATCTAGGTTTGTCATAGCTCTCCTGCCACAGAGCAAGTGTTTTCTAATTTTGTGGCTGCAGTCACCACTGCAGTGATTTTGAAGACCAAGAAAATAAAATCTCTCACTGCTTCCACTTTTTCCCCTTCTATTTGCCATGAAGTAATGGGATAGGATGCCATCTCAGTTGTTTGAATGTTTAGTTTCAAGCCAGCTTTTTTCACACTTCTCTTTCACCTTCATCAAGAGGCTCTTCAGTTCCTTTTAACTTTATGGCATTATGTCATACCATCTGCATGTCTGAGGTTGTTGATATTTCTGCTGGCATTCTTGATTCCAGCTTGTGATTCATATAGCCCAGCATTTCCCATCATGTACTTTGCACAGAACTTAAATACACAGGTTGACAATATCCAGCCTTGCCGTACTCCTTTCCAAGTTTTGAACAAGTCCATTGTTCCACGTCTGGTGCTAACTGCTGTTTCTTTATCTGCATACAGGTTTCTCAAGAGACATGTAAGATTGTCTGCTATTCCCATATCTTTAAGATTTTCCAGTTTGCTGTGATCCACACACTCAAAGGTTTAAGCATAGTGATTCAACAAATGTTGGCAGTGTGATCTCTGGTTCCTCTGACTTTTCTAAACCCAGCTTGTATGCCTGAAAGTTCTCAGTTCACATACTGCTGATGCCTAGCTTGAAGGATTTTGAGCCTAACCTTGCTGGCCTGTGAAAAGAGGGCAATTGTACGGTAGTTTGAACATTCTTTGGCATTGCCCTTCTTTGGGGTTGGAATGAGAACTGACCTTTTTCATTCCTGTGGCCGCTGCTGAGTTTTCCAAATTTGCTGACATATTGAGTGCAGCACTTTAACAGTATCATCTTTTAGGATTTGAAATAGCTCAGCTGGAACTTCTTCACCTTCTCCTGTGTCTCCTGCATTGCAGGGAGATTCTTTACCACTGAGCTACTGGGAAAGCCTATTAAACTTAGTAACAATGTTAATAAAAATGATTATTGGTCAAAAGAAATTAGCATCCTTACTTTCTTATACAGGTAAAATGGAAAAGAGGAAATTACCAAAATAGGAAAAGATGAGCAAGAGAATAAAAGGAAACAGAGAAAAAAAGCACTTTGATACATTTTTCTAAGGCTTAGGCATCATACTATAATGAAGGAGTTGAAATCTGATCTATGTATTGTTCTTTATAATCTGAGTGTGTTTAAACCTGCTTTACTAATTCTAGTAGTAGCTTTTTTCTTTCTCATTTTCCTCTAAAGTCTTATACTTGGTCAAGAACAACAATGAAAACTAAAATGGTTTTTGAAGAAATTCTCTTTTATTAACTTTGTGGTTTATTTTTTGAACTCCCACTGAGCACGTACCTCTGTAGAACTAATTAAAGTCAACTCTAGCTTATGTTTGAACCCAAGAGCTTGTTTTCAATCTATTACCTATGGTTGTAAAAGTTTTTGAATTTGGGGTCAGAATTTGTGCTTTATTGCCCGAAGTGCTTTTTTTCCTTCTCCAGTTTTTGATATTTTACTGTATTAGTCATGGTATTTAGAGTACTGTGTGGTTTTTGTCTTCCACAACCTATTAGAAATAGTAGACAGTATTTATGTTATTTTGGAGATGTGTTGTTCAGTTTGACTTATAGCAGCATATATATGCATGCTTATGATTTATATGGCTTTAATAATTCTAATTAAATAATTGATAATTATTACAATAAAATAGCTCCAACTTATAAAGGTATGTCATGTAAAAAGTGAGTTATATTCACTTGATAAGATCATTTTTTAACTTTCAATGTCATCAAAATTATTTACTACCAGTAATTTTTTTCTTAAAACATAGAGAAAAAAAATAAATATAACCAAAAGCCTTCAGCTTTTAGAATACAAGAATCGTTCTTTTTGTTACTTCAGGAGAAATTCAGTAGGTCATTTAATTCTGATTTGGACAGAGGTGTCACTTTCTCCTCCTGCCTCATAAATAATTATTTCCACATGGGCAATTGATGTTATACTTGGTATCACCCCATGCTTACTTTTACTTGCACAGTATCACATTTTAACTTAGAATCTATCTTTGGCTTTATGGAATATCATTCATTTGAAAGAATGCTTGACTTGTGCTTCAGCAGGCAATAGGGAGAGTACCTTTTATTTCTGTTGTCTCCAGTAGGTGATATACACCTGGTACTTAGTAGGTGTTCATTAATTGAAATGGGCTTCCTTGGTGGGTCAGTGGTAAATAATCCACCTGCCAGTGCAGGAGACAGATTTGATCCCTGGGTCAGGAAAATCCCCTGAAAAAGAAAATGGCAACCCACTCCAGTATTCTTGCCTGGTGAATCCCATGGACAGAGGAGTCTAGCAGGCTTCAGTCCATGGGTTCGCAAAGGAGTTGGATAGGACTTAGGGACTAACAAACAACAACAACATTTGCGGTGATTGAAAAGAAAGAACGTTTTCTATGCAATTAACCATTGCTGTTCAGTAGGTACAAAGTTTTGATTAGGCAAGATGAAAAGGTTCTAGAGAGCTGCTGTACAGCATTATGCCTACAGATCACTGTATTATGTACTTAGAAATTGCTTGAGGCAAGATTTCATGCTAAATATTCTTCCTATGATAAAGAAAGAGACACTGATGTATAGAACAGTCTTATGGACTCTGTGGGAGAGGGAGAGGGTGGGAAGATTTGGGAGAATGGCAATGAAACATGTAAAATATCATGTAGGAAACGAGTTGCCAGTCCAGGTTCGATGCACGATGCTGGATGCTTGGGGCTGGTGCACTGGGACGGCCCAGAGGGATGGTATGGGGAGGGAGGAGGGAGGAGGGTTCGGGATGGGGAACACATGTATACCTGTGGCGGATTCATTTTGATATTTGGCAAAACTAATACAGTTATGTAAAGTTTAAAAATAAAATAAAATTAGAAAGAAAAAAAAAAGAAAAGCAATATGAAGTTTCCTCAAAAAATTAAAAAAAAAAAAAGAATAGAAACAAATGAAATTTGATTTCAAAGTGTATTTATTTATTTGTTTAAATATGGTCATGCATTTTTACAGTTTCACCAGCCAGCTCTGACTTTTGCCCTGAATGAGGTCTAAGAGAGCAGAATCCTGTATGTAACTGACCTAGCATTACTTCTTCCTTTAATGGCTGCTTATTCACCTTCCACCTAACCAGTAGGGTTTGTCTACTCATTGATTTAAGTTTAATTTTTATATTACCTATCTGACTGAATCTTCTACTAAAATATAGATATTTTAAATTCAAAGCTAGAAACAGATTTGTTAATGTGAAGAGTGACGAAAAGTAATATTGTCCTAACTTTGAATTAGTATGTTTTGAACTGTGCCCATAATATCAGCAAAGTTAATATTCATTGTGATTTGAGTTACTTTCAAAGTGAACTTTTTAATCTCAGTTCAACTCCTATGACTATATCTCCTTAATGGTTTGATTGGGATATGGTGGCGCCTGGAGCACTATTTGCTTCACTTTCTTAGATCCAGATGCTATTAACCAAGAAATGGGTCAATCAAACCAGAATAAATCTTGCAGAGACCCCATTCTGCTAAGATGATGCTTTAATTATTTATGCATTGTGGCCAAAAGATATTGAATATAAGTTTTGATAATTAAAACACCTCTTCTTTGCAATTCTGAAGGAACTCTTCTTATTTTGTGCTGTATAGAGATGACAGAAGAATAAGTTGAAAACCAAACTCATGTGATAAATCTCATGTAGATTACCTATAATTAGTATTTATGTGTATATGTTTATATGCTCAATAGCTTTGCATTATATGCAATCATCACTTAAGTATGGCTCGAGTATTATGCAGAGAGTCAGACATGATTGAGCGACTAAGCACAGCATGTACCTATCCAGTTCCATGTTGATTGATCAATAGATTAATAGATCCATTTAACAAACATTTATCTAGTGCCTACTATTTGTCAATCAAAGGTTTAGATTTATTGGGCTCAAAAGTGAATTAAACAGACAAAAACATTCCTTTTCTTATGGAGTTCATAATAATCACAGTTAGGATACTAATTGTAGCAAGCTCTCTATATTTCTTTTGGAGGTTTCATAGCGTTTAGCCTTTGCAGAACCAGCTTTAAAAAATCCTAACTATTTTCTTTCTTGATAATTGCAACATCTGTACAAAATGATAAAGATATGATGCTCCTATCATGTAAATGCCTGATGCAAAAGAAAAAAAAAAGAAATACCTTTTGCAAAGCACGTCCCAAACCCTTCGTAAATGTTGGTGGGAATGGAATAACTCAAAGAATATGGACTGCCTTCTAAATAAGTTTAAAAAAATCTTTCCCTATTTATCAGAAGCTTGTTATTGTTTCTCTTATTCTATTTGCATACATCCCCATTGCCCAACGACTAGAATTAAGCCTACAAATTTGTTGCTCTGTTGGGGTTTGATTATTTTCTTGTCACTGAAATGTTGATTATGCTATCAATCTTTGTGACCAATGTTTATTTGTGTTCTCAGATTTGACTGTAGTTAGCTAGCAATGACACCCCACTCCAGTACTCTTGCCTGGAAAATCCCATGGACGGAGGAGCCTGGTGGGCTACAGTCCATGGGGTCTCGAAGCGTTGGACATGACTGAATGACTTCACTTTCACTTTTCACTTTCATGCATTGGAGAAGGAAATGGCAACCCACTCCAGCGTTCTTGCCTGGAGAATCCCAGGGACGGGGGAGCCTGGTGGGCTGCCATCTATGGGGTCGCACAGAGTCGGACTCTACTGAAGCGACTTAGCTGTAGCAGCAGCAGCAGCAGCTAGTTTGAGATAAAATAATCCTTAAGTTTCACTATTCTCTAAGAAGACCTATGCTGAATTTTCAAAGATATAATTATATCTTATGAAAACAGTATGTAAAATGTTAGTGTAATTTTTACTTTTGAACATCAATTACACATTATGACCTATATGAAAATGTATTTTATTTATTTATTTCAGATTTTAGTGTATTTTGCCAAATCACAACATTCACTAAACAAATATTTTGTATTATGCTTAAGCTTTGCACAAGGTAATTTTTTTTTTCTTTTCTGTTTGGAAATGATTAAATGGTAGTATTTCTTTTAGGACATATCTTCATTGTTGTTAATTAAAAGACAGAGTAGAAACAAAGAGTTCCAAGTAACATGTTAAGAAAACAAATCTCTTTCTTGAGTATCAGGGAGTTCCTGGTGGGGGGAGGGAAAGACAAGAAAATTAAACTACCTAGTATGGCAACCCACTCCATTGTTCTTGCCTGGAGAATCCCAGGGATGGGGGAGCCTGGTGGGCTGCCGTCTATGGGGTCGCACAGAGTCGGACACGACTGAAGTGACTTAGCAGTAGCAGCAGTAATTGTTCACTTTATTTACTACAGTCCCTTAAAAGAAAAGAGTTTAAACTCTCTGGGAATGCTTGAATTATGCTCTCCTCTCCTACAACAGCAATCCTTAAATAAATATATAATCCAATTTAAAAGGCTAAAAGAAATAGACAAGGGAGTATTTGTAAATGTGAACTTTCATTCAGAACATCTTTGAACACCTCAGCTTAAATTGAATCCTGCCCTTGTGTGTGTAAACATATGTGCGTGCATACATATGTGCGTGCCATGTTGCTCAGCACCCTGAAATCATAAATACTCCCCATTATACTGCACACTTCATGAGAGCAGAGTTATGGCTTATTTCAGAGCGTGGCCAGTGCCTGACATACAGTCAGCAGCGAATCCACGTGTGTGACTGTGAGAGAATTCTTACTTGTCTCTTTGGTTCTGCTCTTGCCTTCTCCGATTTCTTAGTTTTCTTTACTGGCTTAAGGTTTTTTTTAAAATTAACATTTATTTTTAATTCAGCTTTTCCCCCCTAATCTAAGTGATCATTTGGTATATAAGTGATCACTGTGATCAATATTCAATGACTTAAAAAAATTTTTTTTCTTGAGGTTTAAGTTACTAAAATAAGATGTGCTTATTTAAATAAAACCTATATGTTACAATCTTGATATGTTTTTTATTTTTAAAATTAGCTTCTTGCTTTATCTTTTTTATTTAAAATGAACTTTGGTTAAAGAAATACATGTGCTGAGTTTAAAAAACAAATAAAACAGAAGGTTTATTATAGTGAAAAATAGCAGATGTCTGCCTTGCACCTTCCCACTGTCCAGTCCATCTATACAGAAGGAACACATTTCGGGTTATTTATAACCATAATTATAAATGACATGCTTATTGACATTACTTGATTTATCTATTTTAAACATCAATTTTGGTTAATGAAAATGGAGAAATTAATGGGAGAGAATGGCATATCAATAAAAAAGTGAAATAAAAACTAAGCTGATGGATGCTACAGTAGAACTCTACATAAGTGTTTTGGGTCCATAAAAAACAGGTTGGCACTTTAGGTCAATGGCACCCCACTCCAGTACTCTTGCCTGGAAAATCCCATGGATGGAGGAGCCTGGTGGGCTGCAGTCCATGGGGTCGCTAAGAGTCAGACACTGAGCGACTTCACTTTCACTTTTCACTTTCATGCTTTGGAGAAGGAAATGGCAACCCACTCCAGTGTTCTTGCCTGGAGAATCCCAGGGATGGGGGAGCCTGGTGGGCTGCTGTCTATGGGGTCGCACAGAGTCGGACATGACTGAAGTGACTTAGCAGCAGCAGCAGCAGCAGACTCCTTTTAAGAATAGATGTTGTTTAGCTTCCACCAGCAGTAAACAACAGAGCTCATCTTTCTGTATTCTTGACAACACCGAGTAGAATCCAGTATTCATATTTATGCTATTCTGATGATGTAAGTGGTATATCATTTTAATCTGCATCTTCCTGATAAGTGATTTTGAGCATTTTAAACTACTTGAGAGCTGTTCTGGCTTCCCCTTCTAAGGCAGTGCCATTTCAAGTTTTTACTTATTTTTCTATTAGTTTCTTCTGAGTATTCTAATATTGATTCTTTGTTGGCATTAGGTCTTCTCTCAGTTTATCTATGATGTCAGGTGAAACAGAACTGGACCCTATTATCCTCCCCCCATATCTTCTGCCTGTCTTTTGTCTGTGGAAAACTTTTGTCAAAGAATAAGTTTAATTAGAAAAATGAGAACATGTGGAAACAAAGGAAAGCAATCAAAGGAAACCAAATAATGTACTCATTAAGTATAGTCAGGGACCTTTAATTCCTTCTACAGGGCTATAGATAACATTCTGAACCTTATCCAATGAGCTGTCTTATAGATACTAAAACACTAGGTGGAAGAAGTTAACTATATGATGACCAGACTGTTCCCATGACATGTGGTGCTGGTGGTTTAGTCGCTAAGTCATGTCTGACTCTGGCTATTCCATCGACTGCAGCCCACCAGGGTCCTCTATCCATGGGATTTCCCAGGCAAGAATACTGGAATAGGTTGCCATTTCTTTCTCAAACCCACAGCAAAGCTACTACAATTCCAAGAATTGATCACAAAGAAATGGAAACAACTGGATCCTGGAATTGATAATTAACTTTATCTAAAACAATTGAGATGACAGTAGTCAGACCACTGATGACCAATTTGAAGATGCCTGTGAGATGACTGCTGTTTCTGCATCTAGTCCCCCTGCCACACTTCTGTCTATAAAAGCTCTTGCCCCACTGGTTGCCAGTGCAGGGGGAGTTGTCCTTTGGACAGACATCTGCCCTCCCTCCCCAGTTGCCAGCATATGAAATAAAGCAAACTTTCCTTTCCACCAACCTGACCTATTAATTGGCTTTTGAGCAGCAAACAGCCAGACCTCACACAGCTTTTGGCAACATTCAGTTCAGTTCAGTTCAGTTGCTCAGTCGTGTCCGACTCTTTGCGACCCCATGAATCACAGCACACCAGACCTCCCTGTCCATCACCAACTCCCGGAGTTCACTCAGACTCACGTCCATTGAGTTAGTGATGCCATCCAGCCATCTCATCCTCTGTCGTCCCCTTCTCCTCCTGCCCCCAATCCCTCCCAGCATCAGAGTCTTTTCCAATGAGTCAGCTCTTTGCATGAGGTGGCCAAAGTATTGGAGTTTCAGCTTCAGCATCATTCCTTCCAAAGAAATCCCAGGGCTGATCTCCTTCAGAATGGACTGGTTGGATCTCCTTGTAGTCCAAGGGACTCGCAAGGGTCTTCTCCAACACCACAGTTCAAAAGCATCAATTCTTCAGCTCTCAGCTTTCTTCACAGTCCAACTCTCACATCCATACATGACCACAGGAAAAACCATAGCCTTGACTAGACGGACCTTTGTTGGCAGAGTAATGTCTCTGCTTTTGAATATGCTATCTAGGTTGGTCATAGCTTTTCTTCCAAGGAGTAAGCGTCTTTTAATTTCATGGCGGCAGTCACCATCTGAGTGATTTTGGAGCCCCCCAAAATAAAGTCTGACACTGTTTCCACTGTTTCCCCATCTATTTCCCATGAAGTGATGGGACCGGATGCCATGATCTTTGTTTTCTGAATGTTGAGCTTTAAGCCAACTTTTTCACTCACCACTTTCACTTTCAAGAGGCTTTTTAGTTCCTCTTCACTTTCTGCCATTAGTCACTGAAAAATTCTAATCTTAGCTTAGTAAAAGTCATTAATTTTATGGCTCATTATTTATGTTTTGTTTCAGAATTGCCTTTTACTTCTAATTTTCAAAAAACTCACCTGAATATTTTCTATTAGCTTTGAAAAGATAATTTTCACATTTTAAAATTGTTTGTGTGCATGTGTGCTTAGTTGCTCAGTTTTGTCCGACTCTTTGCGACCCCATGGACTGTAGCCTGCCAGGCTCCTCTGTTCATGGGATTCTCCAGGCAAGATTAACTGGAGTCCGTAGCCATCACCTTCTCCAGGGGATCTCCCCAACCTGGGGATCAAATCCTGCATTGCAGGTGGATTCTTTACCATCTGAGCCACCAAGCTCTTTAATCTAGTTAAATTTCAAATTTATGTTTGGTGTAAAATAAGGAGCTAAGTTTTTGCCATATTCTGAGACTATTTTCCTTTCTCTATACAATGAGTCAGCACCAACCTTTTCTTTTACTTTTGATATCATCTTTATCATACATAAAGTTATCATTGACCTGTGAATTTATTTCTGAAATCTGTATCTCTGTATCTGTCCCTGAATTTGTTGTGTATCCTAATATTTGATAGAGTGAGATCCTTCTCTTTGCCCTTCATTTTTTAACTTAACTTTGATAATAATAGACATTTTATAACATACTTTAAAATGGATTTTTAGATTTTATTTGAAAATCTAGAATTTATAGGTTGATTTAGGAAAAATTGATATTTCTGAATATGGGGAAGTGAAAAATAAGTCAGTATGGAATTAGAAAACAATTTAGGCTGCTACATTTTCATAAGAAATTTTTTTTTTTTTTTTTTTTTGGTGGCACGTAGCAGGAAAGAAATGATTGGGGAAGAAAGATTAGCATAAGTAAAGTCAAGGGTAGAGTCTGCTGCTATGCAAAGTTTTGTCATTGAGAGAAATATGGAGAACAGAAGCAACAGAGAGAGAATGCTAGAATGTTAAGAACAGGAGTTTGAATTACCTATATTTTTGTAACTTTGAGTTATGTAATACTTAAGATTAAAACAGTGGTTTCAAGTTATGCTTTGCAGTATATATCTAAGCTTCCTAGAACACCCCCAGGGTAACTGGTGAAAGAATAATGGTGGTACTGAGTATTTGGGATCCTGATTCAGTCAGAATGTTTCATTTTTATCTGCTTAATTAATTGACCTCTCACCAAGGTTCCATTGGAAGAAAGGATTTTTCAGCCAAAAGTGTTTGGAAATGACTTAAATAAAATTACTGAAATGCCTAAATGTTCAGTGAGCATGGTATATGATGTCATCCATCATTTTCAGTGCCTGTGGAAGCACTGCTAATTGAACACGGTACTCTTTCCTGTTGCAGACTTAGGTTCAGTCTCCTTGCAGCTTTTCATGTGGTCCCTAGCAATCAGAGTTGCATGTTTCTTTCCCTTTCTCCCTTGCTTTTCACTTTTCTTTCTTCAGCTACTTGTAAAGCCTCCTCAGATAACCACTTTGCCTTCTTGCTTTTCTTTTTCTTTAGGATAGTTTTGTTGGCAGCCTCCTGTATAATATTATGGACCTCCGTCCATAGTTCTCCAGGCACAGTGTTGACTACATCTAATACCTTCAACCTATTTGTCACCTCCACTGCATATTCATAAGGGATTTGATTTAAGTCATACCTGGCTGGCCTAGTGGTTTTCCCTGCTTTCTTTAGTTAAGCTTGAATTTTGCCATGAGAACCTGATGGTCTGAGCCACAGTTAGCTCCAGGTCTTGTTTTTGCTGACTGTATACAGCTTCTCCATCTTCGGCTACACGAATGTAGTCAATTTGATTTTGGTATTGACCATTTGGTGATGTCCATGTGTAAAGTCATCTCTTGTGTTGCTGAGAAAGGGTACTTGCTATGACCAGTACATTCTCTAGCAGAATTCTGTTCGTCTTTGTGCTGCTTCATTTTGTTCTCCTAGGCCAAACTTGTCTGTTACTCCAGATATCTCTTGACTTCCTGCTTTTGCATTCCAATCCCCAATGATGAATAGAACATCTTTTTTTGGTGTTAGTTCTAGAAGTCTTCTAGGTCTTCGTAGAACTGATTAGCTTCTTCACTAACTGTGGTAGGGGCATACACTTGAATTATTCTAATGTTGCATGGCTTGCCTTGGAAATGAACCAAGTTCATTCTTTAATTTTTGAGGTTGCACCCAAGTACTGCATTTCAGACTCTTGTTGATTATGAGAGCTACTCCATTTCATCTATGGGATTCTGGCCCACAGTGGTAGATACAATAGTCATCTGAATTAAATTTGCCCATTCCTGTCAATTTTAGTTCACTGATTCCTAAGATGTCAATGTTTATTCTTACCATCTCTTGCTTGACCACTCACAACTTACCTTGAATCATGAATCTAACATTCCAGGTTCCTATGCAGTACTGTTTTTCTCATCATCAGATTTTTCTTTCATCACCAGACACATCCACAACTGAACATCATTTTGGCTTTGGCCCGGCTGCTTCATTCTTTCTGGAGCTATTAGTAGTTCTTCTCCACTCTTCCCTAGTAGCATATCAAACACCTTCTGACCTGGGAGAAGAAATGCTTACTATTAATTTGTTAATTGTGGAAAGACCTACAAAACTCATTAAGTATGTGTTGAAGAGGCAATTGAAATCAGTCATGTTTTCATTTGCGAACCTTGAGACATAAATAATTTTATTCTTATAAATTACAAAATTTAATCATCAAAAGTTTAAACCTGGAAAATCAGTATAAGAATGGGAAGTAAAATCTGTTTCTTGAAAGTGTGCTTAGTGCTGTCCTATGGTCCTTGCTTTGTACCAAACAGTGGCTTTAAAGTTTTCCAAAATGTAGGAAAGCAATTTTATACACGTTTGAAGATTCCCAAAGCAAAGAATGCTTTATACTTACCTTTAGGTTTAGTATGTTTTATGGTGAAATCATTGAACTAATTGGGACATAAATGAAAACTTAATTTTCAAAGCAGTGACAATTGTTTGTCTCTATTAACAGGGCTGCTCTAATGTGATACTGGAATTGAATTTACCTAGGGCTCCATATCAAGGTTGACTTGCAAGTCTTATTGAAGATCTGAGAGAAATAGGTAAGTGGCCTTTTGGTGATAAGTCTCTTTCATTCATTGTGGTTAATTATGTTTTTCTAAGGTTTATTTTGTCCTTTAAGTTTTTGGTTAAGTATCTTTGCTCAAAGGTTAAAAAACAAAACAAAACAAAACAAAACAAAAACAGTGAACCATAGAGACATATCATGCATGGCAATAGGAGTTTTTAATCACTGTTTATTCTCTTGGGCTTTTTATTTCATTTCTTATTGTGCTCCTTCTTCCTTTTAAACCTGATCTCACTTTGTCTTTTGAAAATTAACACAAATATATGAAGAATGTGAATTTGATTTTGAATTATTGGGAATAAATGATTAGACAAGAGAAGCACTTGAAGTATTTTCTGTTACCACTATGCTGGCCTATTTATACTGATGTTTTCAGTACTATTTTATTAAGATCCAGTTGATACTTAGGAGAATCTAGAACTGTCAGAAACTAGGGAGAATAGCATACTGCTGCTGCTGCGTCACTTTAGTCGTGTCCGACTCTGTGCGACCCCATAGACGACAGCCCACTAGGCTCCTCTGTCCCTGGGATTCTCCAGGCAAGAACACTGGAGTGGGTTGCCATTTCCTTCTCCATTGCATGAAAGTGAAAAGTGAAAGTGAAGTCACTCAGTCGTGTCCGACTCCTAGCGACCCCATGGACTGCAGCCTACCAGGCTCCTCCGTCCATGGGATTTTCCAGGCAAAAATACTGGAGTGGGGTGCCATTGCCTTCTCCGGAATAGCATACTACTAATGATTTTTTCTTGAAAGTTTGATTTTTTTAAATAAACTCCTGAGATCTAGCAAGTCAGCTATTTAGAAATCATTTATTTTTTTTAGTGTTATACTTCTTTCAATATAATGGTAGTTTTCCTTGATATTTACAGTGCCACTTTAGAGAACTTGAACTCCATTGTTTGTTACAAAGCAAGGACCACAGAGATAGTATGAGTTGCAGTTCCAAGAGATGCAGATTCTATCTCCCACTCTTACGCTATAATGTCTCTGTGAAATTAGTGTTTCAGTGTCATTTCTTGACTATGGTATCAGTCAAGCAGTTATGTTATAGGGGGCCAAAGTTGTAATTATATAGTTACAAAAAGAAAACTGAAAAAAAAATTCCAGATGAGTTGTTTACATCATTTCCCTCTCTAGTCTTTACCCCCAGAGAAAGGGGAACCCTGATGCTCTGACTTCTTAAAATTATGATTTTTTCTTGCCCATGCTACATCAGACTTCTTTATCAAGTGGGTTCACCAAAAATGTAAGATGGGTCTCAAGGATCCTCGCTGTGATGCCTAAATTGCTGTAGCCATTTCTAAAACTTAATCTAGATAGATGCTTATCTTCCCTGAGAGAATTTTGTCAAGGTACTTGAATCATGTAGTCAGTTATTTCTTAGGTACTGGTGCTGTTTTGCCTGTGGAATTTTGCTTGTTTTGTCCCAACTTTATAATTCTGTCAGACATACAAACAAAATCATTTCAGTTCAGTTGCTCAGTCGTGTCTGACTCTTTGCGACCCCATGGACTGCAGCATGCCAGGCTTCCCAGTTCATCACCAACTCCTGGAGCTTGCTCAAACTCATGTCCATCAAGTCAGTGATGCCATCCAACCATCTCATCCTCTGTCGTCCCATGGAAGTCCCAAAAACAAAAAGAATGAATCCACATGTATTTAGCATTTAAAAACTTGGAAACATTTTGATAACTTTTTACTTCATTTTACTTTTTCATTAAACTCATTAATTTTACTGTTGCATTTTTTATGATTTAAGTAAGGTGGCCATTATTATTCATTATTTAGTAAGTGGAGAAACTAAAAGTTTTGGCAAAGAATTTCAAGGACTTGGAAAAAATGGTGTAGATTATTGTGATATTATAGTTGATAATAAATAATTATGTGTTATTAGAATTCAGATCTGCTTACACCCAATCTTTTTTTTCTTCTGTGTTATTTATTCTTACCATAGATAATGGTTATGTTGATATAGCCTGTCATTGTAAGACCTTTAATATAAATTCTCATTTGTGGAGTAGTAATAGGACATTTGTTTTAGTAATAGCAGGGGAATTTTAGATTTATGAGTAGGAGTTACCTGACAGTGAACATCATGGAACCATGAAAGAAATGACTTTTAGAAAACAGAGAGTCTTTTTCTCAGAAGGGTACATAATTGTGTGTGTATTAAAATGCACAGCTATTTTCAAGAAATACTCATTTTCTTCTTTCATTTCCACTGTTCCATTCCTTTCCCTCCAGAAATCCCTAAAGTGAATATTTGTTTTCAAACGATTATCCCCATTTTACCTCTCATAGAAGTTTGCAGAACCTGAACTAGATTATACAAAATAGGAACTAAAATATTCTACATAGCTTCCAACTAAGATTGTGTATATGGGTAAATGGTTACTTAAAGTGTGTATGTGTACATGTGTATTTTACTTCATAATATTTACAGTTATTTCCAGAGTTTCTATTGTAAGAGTATTAAATTCAAATAAAAGATCAGTTTTAGTTATTTCAGTGGAGTAGAAAAAACTTCATTCACATACTTATACATATTGCTGTAAGTTTCACAAATTATAAAAATTAAGCATCATACCTGACAAAATATTTGCTCTAATTTTCAAATTATTAAAAAATAAATGAACTATGCAGGAAGATGATTTGGCTAAGGAGGGGCTGGACAAGCGATTCAAATATGTGGTGTGCACACATTTTTTGGTAAAATGAAACAGACTGAATAAAACTGTAAATACAGAGGCTGTAGCATATCACTGTTGAGAATGTAAGCTTGGGAATCATATTACTTAGATTTGAATTATGGTTCAAAAACAAACCTACCATATGTGAAACCTTAGGTCATTTAAACTCTCTAACTCTTAATTTCTGAATCTAGAAAAAAGAGATAATAGTGCCTATTTCTTAGAGTTGATTTAAGGACTAAATGTGTAAATACATATAAAGAGAATAGTAATCTTTTTTTTTTTTTTTAAAGTTAGTTTTATTTTGTTCCCTATTAACGTGAGTCTCAAAGTTTGACTGTATTTTCCAGGGCACCTGATCAGTGTCCTGACTAGCATTCTAACTTTGGTCCGTGAAATGGTAAAAAGGAGTTAATTTGTAAATGTGCATTCTGTGATTTTGTTAGCATGTGTATGAATTTTTGATAGCTGTATACTAATATTTTAAAGCTTAAAATGGCATACATTTATTATATTAACAATTTCCATGGGTCAGGAGTCCAGGCATGGCTTAGCTCAGTATCTTACAAGGCTACAATCAAAATATTGGCTAGACTGCATTTTCCTTTGGAGTTCAGGGTCTTCTTCCAAACTTACTGGGCGTTGGCCAAATCCATTTCATTGCTTTTATGGGACTGAGATCCACAGGTCCAGGAGGTTATCCACAGTTCTCATCGATGTGACCCTCTCCATATACAGTTCACATAATAGTAGCTTGCATCTTTAAAATTAGTAGGAGAGTTTCTACTAAATGTTAGAAAAATAGAGTTATATATCTATGTGTGTGGGTATATATTAACGTAAGCATTGAAATAGCATCCCATAACCTTTGCCAGATTCTGTTAGCAGCAAGTCATAGTCCTGCCTGCATGCAAGGGGAGGGACTTATATAGGGCATAAACCTGGGAACCACCCTAAAGTTTATCTGCCACAGCATGTTAGATTTCTTAATTTAAAATTACTTTAAACTATCATTTTATTTTTTTAAATTATGTAAGGTTTTCCTCAGTTCTGCTTATAGTATAAGTTTCAACGGGCCATTCCTTTCTGCCTAATATTGAGCCATTATTTTTTTTTTAATTTTTTTTTTTAAATTTTATTTTATTTTTAAACTTTACAATATTGTATTAGTTTTGCCAAATATCGAAATGGATCCACCACAGGTATACATGTGTTCCCCATCCTGAACCCTCCTCCCTCCTCCCTCCCCATACCATCCCTCTGGGTCGTCCCAGTGCACCAGCCACAAGCATCCAGTATCGTGCATCGAACCTGGACTGGCAACTTGTTTCATACATGATATTACACATGTTTCAATGCCATTCTCCCAAATCTTCCCACCTTCTCCCTCTCCAACAGAGTCCATAAGACTGTTTTATACATCAGTGTCTCTTTTGCTGTCTCGTACACAGAGTTATTGTTACCATCTGATCCATTATTTTAAGCTGGCTAACCACCAGACTAAAACAGCATTCCCTGGTGCTCTGACAAAACCCTAGTATCCAACATTTTCTCCTCATCACACTGATATGTGTACCTTGAACTTGCCTTACACTTGCCCACATCTTTGTCAGTGTATATCCTATTGTTTCTTTTCCCTTGTCTTCTGTAAATGTAAAGCCCATTTACATCTTTGCCTCTTCCCTTACACTTGCCCTGTTTCTTTCCTCCTTTTTAGCCAACTCAGGACTTTTCCTGATAGTATCGTGTGTGTATCACCTGTAGCCTGGCATATAATCGTATCTTAAGAAACATTCACTAAATATTTGAAAAGTGAAAGTGAAAGTTAACTCAGTCAGGACTGACTCTTTGTGACACCATAAACTGTATAGCCCTCCAGGCTCCTCTGATCATGGGATTTCCCAGGCAAGAAAGGAAGCTCAAATATATGAAATACCTCCTTAATTCAGAACAGTGGTCAGTTTGAGAATCATATTTTAAAGGATGGTTTTTATAAATTATGTGCTCTTACACTGACTCAGTAATCTGAAATGTATCTCAGATCTTAAGTGTAATCTTAAGTGTATCTCAGTAATCTTAAGTGTATCTCTTAAATAACCTTTAGGAATCCAGTACAACTTGTATGTTTGAAACTGCACATGGGAAGAATGTGAATCTTGGGGTCCAGAGGGTGAGCTGTGATAGGCAGCCTTTAAGATGGTCCTTAATGATCACCATCTCCTGGTTTTCATACAACTGTATTTTTCCCTCCCACATGTACCTTGTGTCTTGTGGCCAGTTGACTAGACTATGGTACAAGTAATAATATATTGCTTTTCAGATTGGGTTATACAAGATACTAGGACATCTGTTTGGGGTGTTCTTTCTTGTTTCCATTTTTTTTTCTCTCTCTCTTTTTTTCTCTTTGCCCCCTCCCTTCTTCCTTCCCCTTTCCCTTCTCTCTTTCTCTCTCAGACTCATGACTTGCTCTAGGGGAGGATAGCTGACTTGGTGAGACCCATGTGGTGAGGAACTGTTCCCTCTGTCCAGTAGACAGGGAGGAACTATCAGTAACTGCATCTTCTTGAGGAAGCCTGAGCCTAAACCACCTAGCTGAACTACTCCTGGATTCCTGATCCTCAGAAACCGTTTGACATAATATTTTTTTTTTTTTGTCCAAAGCTGCTAAATTTGGAGGTAATTTGTTATGTAACAGTAGATAATTAATATATTATATACTACCCCTGAAAATTATTTCCACAAACTTCATTACTATTCTGGACTTTGCAGGAAATACAAAGATTAATACACTATACAGGTATACTGAATATGTGGTCTCTAAAGTAAGTGTCATGGGGAAGGCATGCATGTTTATGAGAAAGTGGGCTTAAGTGAGAAGAAAATGTGACATGTTTAGATTTCACCTGGAATACTGATTTTATAATATGAAGAGGGCTGTTCTAGTCTCCTGCTCATTGAGTACATCAGTGTTGGAGTGTCAGGACTGGGTAGATCTGGGTGCTAGTCTGGTGCTGATTCTCTTTTAGAACAGCTGTTTGAAATAGTTAAAAAACAAACAAGCAAACAAAAAAATAACAACAAAAAAACTCTTACCTTTACAGAGTCTGAGCTTTTAGAATCTATTCTACTAATCTATCGTACTAGTTTTCCATCGTTCTCCTTTAACGTCTTTATAGAGTTGTGAAGAAAGCATCTAGATATATGTACACATATTTGGGGTTCATTGCTTTGAAATGTTTAAGTTAGAAAAATAATTCATTCAGTCTCCAGGAAAATGAGTTGAGAAGTATGTATCAGCAAGTAGTAGAACAAATTTTTGTATAAATTCACATTAAACTGTCATTCCAAATTTTCTTCCTACCGATTATACTGTAATGATAGAACCTGGGTAAAAATACAGCATTATATATATTTTTTAAATTTTTATTTATTTTTTATTTCAAGGATAATTACTTTATAGAATTTTGTTGTTTTCTGTCCAACACCAACATGAATCAGCCATAGCTGTACATGTGTCCCCTCCCTTTGGACCCTCCCTCTCATCTCTGTTCCCATCCCACCCCTCTAGGTTGATACAGAGCCCCTGTTTGAGTTCCCTGAGACATGCAGCAAATTCCCATTGGCTATCTATTTTACATATGGTAATGTAAGTTTGCATGCTACTCTGTCTATACATCTCACCCTGTCCTCCCCTCTCCCCATGTCCCTAAGTCTGTTCTCTATGTCTGTTTCTCCCATTGCTGCCTTGCAAATAAATTCATCAAGTATCATCTTTCTAGATTCCATAAATATGCATTAGTATATGATATTTATCTTTCTCTTTCTGACTGCCTTTACTCTGTATAATAGGCTCTAGGTTAATCCACCTCATTAGACCTGACTCAGATGTGTTCCTTTTTATGGCTGAGTAATATTCCATTATGCATATGTACCACGACTTTTTTATCCATTCATTTGTTGATGGACATCTAGGTTGCTTCCATGTTATAGCTATTGTAAATAGTGTTGCAATGAACATTGGGGTACATGTATCTTTTTCAATTTTGGTTTCCTCAGGGTATATGACTTAGAATGGGATGGCTAGGTCATATGGTGGTTTTATTCCTAGTTTTTATTTTTATTTTTTTTAAATTTTATTTTATTTTTAAACTTTACATAATTGTATTAGTTTTGCCAAATATCAAAATGAATCCGCCACAGGTATACATGTGTTCCCCATCCTGAACCCTCCTCCCTCCTCCCTCCCCATACCATCCCTCTGGGTCGTCCCAGTGCACTAGCCCCAAGCATCCAGTATCCTGCATTGAAGCTGGACTGGCAATTCATTTCTTACATGATATTTTACATGTTTCAATGCCATTCTCCCAAATCTTCCCACCCTCTCCCTCTCCCACAGAGTCCATAAGACTGTTCTATACATCAGTGTCTCTTTTGCTGTCTCGTACACCGGGTTATTGTTACCATCTTTCTAAATTCCATATATATGCATTAGTATACTGTATTTATGTTTTTCCTTCTGGCTTACTTCACTCTGTATAATAGGCTCCAGTTTCATCCACCTCATTAGAACTGATTCAAATGTATTCTTTTTAATGGCTGAGTAATACTCCATTGTGTATATGTACCACTGCTTTCTTATCCATTCATCTGCTGATGGACATCTAGGTTGCTTCCATGTCCTGGCTATTATAAACAGTGCTGCGATGAACATTGGGGTACACGTGTCTCTTTCAATTCTGGTTTCCTCAGTGTGTATGCCCAGCAGTGGGATTGCTGGATCATAAGGCAGTTCTATTTCCAGTTTTTTAAGGAATCTCCACACTGTTCTCCATAGTGGCTGTACTAGTTTGCATCCCCACCAACAGTGTAAGAGGGTTCCCTTTTCTCCACACCCTCTCCAGCATTTATTATTTGTAGACTTTTGGATCGCAGCCATTCTGACTGGTGTGAAATGGTACCTCATAGTGGTTTTGATTTGCATTTCTCTGATAATGAGTGATGTTGAGCATCTTTTCATGCGTTTGTTAGCCATCTGTATGTCTTCTTTGGAGAAATGTCTATTTAATTCTTTGGCCCATTTTTTCATTGGGTCGTTTATTTTTCTGGAATTGAGCTGTAGGAGTTGCTTATATATTTTTGAGATTAGTTGTTTGTCAGTTGCTTCATTTGCTATTATTTTCTCCCATTCTGAAGGCTGTCTTTTCACCTTGCTAATAGTTTCCTTTGATGTGCAGAAGCTTTTAAGGTTAATTAGGTCCCATTTGTTTATTTTTGATTTTATTTCCAATATTCTGGGAGGTGGGTCATAGAGGATCCTGCTGTGCTGTATGTCAGAGAGTGTTTTGCCTATGTTCTCCTCTAGGAGTTTTATAGTTTCTGGTCTTACATTTAGATCTTTAATCCATTTTGAGTTTATTTGTGTGTGTGGTGTTAGAAAGTGGCCTAGTTTCATTCTTTTACAAGTGGTTGACCAGATTTCCCAGCACCACTTGTTAAAGAGATTGTCTTTAATCCATTTTAAAGGAATCTCCATACTGTCTTCCATAGTGGCTGGATCAGTTTACATTCCCACCAACAGTGCAAGAGGATTCCCTTTTCTTCACACCCTCTCCAGCATTTATCATTTATAGACTTTTTGATGATGGCCATTCTGACTGGTGTGAGATGATTTTTCATTGTAGTTTTGATTTGCATTTCTCTAATAATGAGCAATATTGAGCATCTTTTCATGTGTTTGTTAGCCATCTCTATGTATTCTTTGGAGAAATGTCTGAAAGTGCAGCATTATATTTTTTACAAAGGGAAAAATTGAAACTGGTTCCTGTAAAAAAAGGAGAGTTTACATTTGTAATATCAAATTTATGGCCTGGAGTGATCCACTAGTAAAATTTTTGGTACCATTATACAAAATCTGGCCTGCTTTTCACTTCAACTGAACATTAAACATTTTTAATGGTCTTATTTGCTGGGAAGAGCACCATTACAATAATTTGCTTTTTACAGCCTGTATCAAATATGAACCACCATCACTTATTACAAAGTTTGTGCTTTGGGAGGCATTTTCATGACATCTAACAGTACTGCCCAATATTTCTTGGAATTAGTCTTTAATCATATCATTTTCCAAAATAAGTTGTTGCTCATACTTACTGATTGTTTTGTGGTTAAACTCTAATCCACCAACTATATTTAAAATGTCATACAAATTTATAAGGAAAGATCCACTGAAACTACTGTTACATTAGTAATTGCATGAAAATGTTATAGAACTGCTATGCAGCTTGAGTGTTTTCAGTTTTTTTTTTTTTCCCCCTCTACGATATCCAGGGGGTGAATATGAAACTTCATTTTTAACTATTGGCATTTCAAGTTTTTACTATTATCTGCTGGAATACAAAGAACTGTTACTGTAGGTGTCAGGTAAAATAAAGATAGAGCCTGAAGCCTACTTTAGCTGTTAGCCTTATTAAGGAGTTCTTCATGTGTTGAATCCAGCACCTGGTCTCGTGTAAGCTATGCTGTGAGAGCCTGGGGAGAGCTTTCTTTCTCTTTACTTTGGCTTTATTAAGACTCTGTCACATTTTCACTGTTGCCCTACCTTATCTAACTTTCTAGCTACAACTCACAGGACAGTAGGTCTAATATAGATTGACGCCTTTGTCTGAAGACTGATTGAAACTTGTGTCTTAGAGTTGCTAATGCTCACTGAACCATTTTATTGAAGATAAAGTAAATAAAATAGATTGCCATATGAGAATTCTCTGAAATCAAATGGAATAATTTGGCAGGTTTAAGCCCATGAAGAAGGCAAAGCAGTGAAACAGATGTGAATACTTTTTATGCTCAGTATATCAAGGGGAAAATATTCTTGTTATATTGGGCCTAAATTTTCATTCTTACTCATACAATTAAATGTTAAGCGTAAGTCTCAATTGGCCTATTATTTTTGGTCTTAAACAAGGGGTCCTCTGTATGAAAGTAATATGAATAATAACTTTTAAGACTATAATATTGTGATGATTTTTTTCTTTGTCTTTTTCTCACACTTAAGCACATGAATCAGTAGCCTTAGAGAATTTAATAAACAACACAAATGAATGAATTTGATAAAATGCACTCTAGAATCTTAAGGTTGGAAAATAATAGTTCAGTTCAGTCGCTCAGTCGTGTCCGACTCTTTGCGACCCCATGAATTGCAGCACGCCAGGCCTCCCTGTCCATCACCAACTCCCAGAGTTCATCCAAACCCACGTCCATCGAGTCGGTGATGCCATCCAGCCATCTCATCCTCTGTCGTCCCCTTTTCCTCCTGCCCCCAACCCCTCCCAGCATCAGAATCTTTTCCAATGAGTCAACTCTTTGCAAGAGGTGGCCAAAGTACTGGAGTTTCAGGCAAATAATAGTAAACCTTACTAAAAGATGCTACCAATCTTGAGCATTTTATTCATTAGTTAAGAGTGTATGTTCACATGAGAACAGCCTTTTTGGAAAACTGTCCTGTGATTTTTTTTTTCTCCTTTGAATATGTGTTAGGTTTATATTAATAATTTTAAAATATTTGTTTTGTATATATTTTCATCTGAAATAATCTTGGGGAGGGAAAAAAGAAGCTGAAGTATCCTCAGCATCTAGAATTCCATGAGATTTTAATGAAAATAGCATACGATACCATGATAAAATGTATTGACATATTTAATTTGTAAAACACAAGGATCTGAGCACTTGTGTGAAGACGTGGAAAATCTGATGGAGGGAAATGAAGATCTCTTATTTGATTGCCTGGGTCAGATTAAAAGTAAATATTTATAGAAGAAAGATCAATAAAAGCATTTTGTTAGAAAAGTTTCTGAACTTGCTAATTAAAGACAGCGTTTCTCTTCAACCTTGTAAAGAAACTGTCACATTAATACTTTCTTCTGTAATTTCTTTTGTGGTTTCTCCATATTCAAGATAACTTCAGTTTATGCCCTTCTTAAATATTTAGTTCATTTAAAAATTTTTTGCTAATACATTTCATTCATTTGTTTCTCAGGTAATGATTCATGCTTAATTTTAGTTATAGCCATTAAGCACATGTTTTTTCTTGTCTCTGGGTACCCAGTAATTTTTTCAGTTCTCACAACCATGCCATAATGATTTCAACTGTCATCAGTTAGATGCAAAGTATATATGACACTCTCATATTAGCAATAAACCATCTTAAAGAAGTCTTTGACACTCTTTGACTTTTTAATTAATATTGCCAATTAAGAACTGCTATAATCTTAACCATAAATTTGACCCTTTTTCTTCTATAGGGTTCAGTCAGGGTTCAGGGTGACTCTGATACTGTGCAAGGCTGAATAGGAATAAACATATTTCATGTTCCCTTGTGAGTGAGCTCAAAGAGAAGTTATTGCATTTCAGTTTTCCTTGTATATTACAGCTAAAAATATAATCATTTGCTAATGATTATTAAATAATTTTAGATTCTTTAGAGTTTTATATTATATGTGCCCTTATATTTTGTATTTGTTTTCTTCATTGTTATAGTATGTGCATATTTCTCTCTGATTAACCAGAAATGTTAAAGTTCATTGCTCTATCCAGAACTACATCTCGTTTACTCTAGACTCCAACCATTTATCTCCTTTGACATTTTGATTTTCAATATGAACTTGTCTTCAAAAAATCATGTGTAGATAAGTTTTTTTGAAATGAGAGCATTATGCTGAGACTCTGAGAAACCTTTAGTCCCTTTCAAATATATTCTAGACATTTAGCTACATGCCAAACTGCAAACTGTAATAAAGAAGTGTATTTAGTGAGTCTGTTTCTGATCCCACCCTTGATTTTGTTATGCCCTACATTCTCTCTAGTCACCCTTTGTTCCTTTGCATTTAATTCTACTTTTCAAGTTCTGATCAACATCCCAAAGAATGGATATTTCCCCTCATCTCTAGGACCTAGCATTTGTATACTTCTCTGTGGGCTTCCAACTGATTTTAGAGTCAGCTCATGGAAGGTCATTAAAAGGGTGGGGTTATCACTCATTACTGAATGGCAGTATTTGAAAAGTTAAAACATTTGTGAATTGTGTGTTAGGAAGCAGAGATAAGTTTCTGAGGCAGGTGATTAGTAGAAGTTGATCCATAACTTACTCTTATTGAGTTGTAACTCTAAATTTCAATTACCATCATGATTTCTTAACATATTTATTGACTGCTATTTTGCACATTATTTCATATTTGTATCTTGTTAGCTAATGTCAATATTCTTTAGGAATTTCTATGTTGTTACAATGGTTGGCAGAATGCACATTTGCACATATGCAAATATGAATCATTCAAGAGAAAAGACAGTATACAATTTTACAGCACAGCGTATGAAATTTTGAGAGTAAAAATGTATTGGCTTATTAGAAATTTATGTATGTGTGCGTGCTCAGTCATGTCCAACTCTTTGCAACCCCGTGGACTATAGCCTGCCAGGCTCCTCTGTCCATCAAATTTTCAAGGCAATGATACTGGAGTGGGTTGGCATTTCCTTCTCCAGTGGATTTTCCCAACCCAGGGATTGAACCCTCATCTCTTGTGTCTTCTGCATTGGCAGGCAAATTCTTTGCCACTGAGCCACAGGAGAAGTCCTAGAAATTTATATAGATATTCTAATATTAATTTACTTAATGCATACTGATAGAGAACTTCCTATTGCCAAATACTTCTGTACATTATTTTAAAATAATTAATCAAAAGACTTGAACTAAAAATTTTCTTTTTACTGACCCAGATTATGTGATGAATAAATAATTGGGAATTTTGCCTCTTGTGACATCAACACATAGGTATTATTACTGTGTGATTTTAATGTAGCAATGAAATGAGCTAAAAAATATTAACTCACAACTTTAAGAAGAGGTACTGTAATCTCATTTTAAGATGGAGAAACAGATATAAATAGTAATTAGTAAGCATAGAGTCAGAATTTAAGTTGAGGCAATCTGGTTTTAGAGTTTATAAGTTTAGCCTGGGAATTATTTTGGTGGATACTTCCTAAGGTCACTCCATAGTGAGTCACAATTTTGAATAATTCCCACCCTTTGAGTGAGGGCAGAACCTGTTGCTTATTTCTAGCCAACTGAACATGGCACAGATGGTGGAATAGTCATTGCCATGAATATATTATGTTATATAAGATTCCATCTTAACAGACTGGAGCAAGAGTTTATCCTGCTGGACTTGAAGAAGCAAGCTAATGTCTTTTGAGAGGACTTGAGAAATTGTCATGTGGCAAAGAACTGTGAGCAGCCTCTCAGGAGCTGAGGCAACCTCTTCCCTACAGCCGCCAAGAAAATGGAGCCTTCACAAAAGCAAGGAACTAGACTGTGCCTATTGTCACATGAGCTTGGAGGAGAACCTGGAGCTCCAGGAAAGTACACACTTCAGCCAACACTTTGCAAGAGTCTGAGTGCCAGCTTATCTGCTCCAAGACATCTGACCCACAGAAGTTTTAGGACAATAAATACATGTTGCTTAAAGCTACTAGGTTTGTAGTAGTTTGTAGTAAATTTTACACAGCAATAGATAGTTATGGACCCGTGAACAACATAGGTTTGAGATGTGTGAATCCACTTGTAAACTGGATTTTCTTCTGTAACGTGGTACTGTAATAGTACAGAATTTGTGGTTGGTGGACTGTGTGGAGGGTCCATACCCCCACTGCCAGCATTTTTCCAGGGTCATTTGTAATACAGTTGTGAATAGTTGAAATAAAATTCCATGTTACTTGCTGTTAATAATTCTCATAAGTAATGTGGAACTTGAAATGATTTTTGAAGAATGTGGTTGAGCTGTTTAGAATTATAACTACATGATTGTGAAAAATCCTTTACATCTAAGAAAATCTGATTGAAGGTTACAGCATTTACGTTTGGGAAGATCTGAAGATATGTTTGGGAAAGAGATATCTATTAAAATTTTTCTGATGGCTTTACAAGAAATACCAACTAATAACAAAGTGAATCTGAGCGTCATTGAAGTACTTTAATAGAAGGCTTGTTTGACCAAAGCACTGGAGGCAAGAATAACTTTTAAAGAAACATTCATCTTTCATGCCTGTTGGTAACCATCCCTAACTCTCTTTTTGTAGATCATTTTTTACCTCTGCTTTATGTTTCCTTATTCTGGTCACCCTTTGCTATTTGTTGTATGCCTTAGAAATCTGAAATTAGTATTTATCTTTTTGAAAATACATATTTTATCTCAAATTTTTGGATAAGTTATTTAGTTTCTTTACTGCACATGTCAAACAGTTGAAAACTTTGTGAGTTATTGTCATCAACGATTTTAAAAATAAGCTAATTTTAATCAAAACGTGTAAAAGTGGAACACTGACAGCATATGTTGATGCTACAAGGGTGAGGAAGGTATATGATATTTTATTCAATCATTTGTTACTTTAGAGCTCCAAGTTTTATCATACATGTATGGAGTATCTTAATGAAGCTCTCTTGATTGTTTAATAATTTTTAAATTATGATGATAAAAATAAATATAGTGCTGGATATTTAATAGAAGTACTTAAAATGCAGTTGTAATTCAATAATTTAGATAATTAGGTAAGTGTAGTTAGGTACAGTGAATAACTACATTTTAGTTTGTATGATAAAAAATAGGCACATAGATCTAATCTAAGTTTTAAAAATCTCTCACTACAGGATTGTTTATGGTATTGTAAAATATGTGACCTAGTATTTATGACCACAGAAAGTAGCCTTTAACAAACACTTTAGCTTCTATAGGTCTTTAACTAATATGAGTGTCTAATCTTTAACTCTTTAGTAATCAACCACTTGGGGGATAGTGTGTGTATTTTTTTTGGTGGGGCTCAATGTTGGACTGGAGAATAAGTAAAATATGTAAAATTTTTTGAAAGTACCCTTCACTGTTATGTTTAAAATAGAATTTGTGTGTGAAAGTTCTGAAATTCAGATGATTCCTTTCTCTGTGATCTGTGTTCTTTAGTGATACTTTGTCTTTACTGATTAAAGTTACCATTTTCCACATGTTCCTCTTAACCCATCCAAAGAAGTGGTTTGAAATGTTTCAATAACAACTTTACAAGCAAAATATTTAAAAATATAAAACAATTCTGCAAGCTAAAAAGACACATTACATATACAGTCAATAGTAAGCTACATACCTCATATATATTTTATCTTGAAATATTTTATGTAATTTTTCTTATGCCCTTTTATTCTTTATATCTTTTAATATTATTGTTTATATCATTAATATGAAAATTAAAAAATACAATGTTTGACCTCATTTGACTTTTTTGATGTTCAATCAGTTGAAAGTTTGTAAGACATTTAATTGCCAAATGGTATGATTATTATTCATATCATCATTTGATATATAATGTCAACTGAATTGCCTCCCTGGAGTGCACTGTGTTTCACAGATCAATAGATTTACCAAGAGCTTGAAGGAGAGCTTTAAACATTCATTGAAAAGAAGGAAAAATATATCCCTCTTGTAAAATGGCTTATGTAGTCATTTTATCAGCTTCATAATTATTTTATTTACTTCTGTGAATAAATCTCCTTGTAACAATAGTTTTAGAGTATTACAGCTCCCTTAACCAAATTAAATTATAGTGTTAATCAGATTTATTTTACTCAAATGCACTGAAAACTGTATAACAGAAATAGAGGCAGATTCCTTGAATAAATACTGCTTCTGAGATTTATCCTGAATAACTTCCATTTAAAATACAGTTCTCAATATTCTATACCTTCCCCTTTAATAATTCATATAAAAGCATCATCTTATATTATTAATATGTGCAGTCCTTACGTGTTATGAAGGAATTGTTATAGTGAGAGTTTGTGGATTAGAAGAGCAGTTGTTCCTTCTTCCCCACCCCTTAGATGCTCACCATCCCTGATAAAGCAGCATGCACATCAATCAGTGCTGTTACGTTAGTTCCCCTTACTCCCAAGTGCTACAGGCCAGTAGAGCCAAGGCAGATGCTGTGCACACGGTGGGTATACAAATGTTGTGCTGTGCTGAGTTGCCTAGTTGTGTTTCCTTATTTTCGGGCACAGAATGCTTCAGTTTTCATGGTTTGTGAGGTTTTATTGTTTCCAAGATCTCCCAGTGGGACAGATCTGTGTGTGTGTGTGTGTGCACGCGCACGCGCGTGCACGCTCATGTGCTGTGCTCAGTTGGTCAATTGTGTCCAACTCTTTGCTACTCCATGTGCTGTAGCCCGCCAAGTTCCTCTGTCCATGAAATTTTCCTGGCAGGAATACTGGAGTGGATTGCCATTTCCTCTTCTAGGGGATCTTCCTGACCCAGGGATTGAACCCACTTCTTCTGCGCCTCCTACCTTGGCAGTAGATCACTGAGCTACCTGGGAATCTCATACATGCATTGCAACTAAGAAATGCTAAGCTGTGGAAATATGACACATTTATGGAAAGCAGTAAACAAGCCTGGGATTTAATACATCATCCTTCCAGGTTCCTCACCTAAAACACAACCCTGAGCAGTGGACCAGGTGAAGACAGGATAGGGTCAGGGTCTTGCATTCTTGGTGAATCTGTAAGAGCGTAGGAGGGCCAGATACTCATAAAGGAATGTCTTTCCACCCCTGAACCCTGCATTGTGTCAGTGTCTTATTATCCACAAATTACATAAACTCTGTGGCTTAAGACAACACTATTTTATTATGGTATAGTTCTGGAGTGTAAAGTATGAAATGGATCTCACTGGCCTAAAATCAAGGTGTCAGCAAGGTTGTGTTTCTTTCTGGAAGCTCCAGGGGGAGAATCTTTTCCAGCTTCTAGAAGCCATTACATTCCTTGGCTCTTGGACCCTTTCCATCTTCAAAACCAGCAATGGATGGTTGAGTGTTTTCATGTCTTATCATTCTGGCATTGCCTCATCTGCCTCTTTCTTTCATATCTGAGGATTATCTGATTACTGTATGCCTGCCAAATAATCCAGAATAATCTCCTTATTTTAAGGTCAACTGATTAGTAAACTTAATTTCATCTACATGTTTAATTCTCCTTTGTAATATAATATAAGGTTTCAGGGCTTAAGATGTGGCATCTTTTATGGGGGAAGGCTTTATTTTACTTACCACATGTGCAGTCTTGGCTTTTGGTGACTTTTTATGAGTTGCCTATGTTACTGGCCATTCTGATTAATCTGACAGAGGTTGAGATCAAACCACTCAATTTGTCTTAAAAAGCATGCAATTAAGGCTACTATTAATATGATTCCAAGCAGCAGGGTAAGGACAACCTACAGTATTGATCTCACTTATGCCCCCAGAGCCCTGGACTTAGCCAGTTTTAAATAAATACCAAGAACAACTAACAGGTCTTATTTCAATCAGTCAAGATAAGTATAAGGCCAGTCAATTATCCATTATAACCCACACAAGGGAGTTTGGACTGACATGCTGATTTTTGGTGTCATTGCCAATTATTACAGGGGGAAACAAATGGGCCAATGTAGAGAGATATCTATGGCTCCTTCTCTCTCACATAAAAACATATTACTGAAAGGGGTTTCTCCTCTTTGAGACGCGTTGCTAAACTTAGTCTGGATCATCATTTCACTTTAGTTTGGTTTGGTCACATGGGCAAGGTCACTGACTAGCTGTGGCTTTGATTGCCATGCACTGTATAACTCAAGGCCAGTAGGCATCAGAAAAATCATAAGGATTTATATTGGGAATATATAAGTAAGGTTTAAGGATCAAGGAGCATTACTTATTCATCCCCTCTCCCACCCCCTGGAGATCTAAAGTGGTCCTTCCCCAGTGCCTTCATAGTCCACTCTAGGAACCTGGGTGAATAGTGTATTCAACCCAGTGGTCATTGTACTTATGACCTAGGACTATGTTGATTCAACTATAGCGAGCAAGAGACTGACCTGCAATTAAGTTTGAATTCTCTTGGTCCCCTCATAACTGGGTTGCCACCTGGAAGGTATACCAATCAGTCCAATCAGTTGGCTGAGGTTGAACTGAAACAGTGCCACTGTAATCTGAAAGTGTCAACGGCAGTGAAGTACCAGTAGACTGTGTATCACTGGGATACTAATATGTCGTGCTAAGTTGTTTCAGTCGTGTCCAACTCTCTGCGACCCTATGGACTGTAGCCTGCCAGGCTCCTCTGTCCATGGGATTCTCCAGACAAGAATGCTGGAGTGGGTTGCCATTCTGTCCTCCAGAGGACCCGGGGACCGCATCTCTTATGTCTCCTGCATTAGCAGATGTGTTCTTTGCCATGGTGCTACTTGGGAAGCCCAGGATACAGATGGAGTACGCCTATTTCCCATTATAAAATGTCCAGGTTCCCTGAGCTTTGTGATCTTCGGTAATGGAACTGCTGTGTGTGCAGTTGTCACCTGACCCTCTTTACATCACTCTGAAAACTGTAGCTCAAGAAACTAGCTAACTTTGTAGTTTTCATGTGAGACCTTTCACAATTCTTGACAAACACTATGTGAAATGTGGCCTCCTGTACTACCACCACACCGATGGGTCAACTTTTGGCCAGTGTTGAAAGTCTAGCATGTAATGGTGACTTTTGTGTAAGAAACATAGAGTACTTTATTATGTGTCCAGTTTATGATGGCGGATGTACTGCCATGTGTGGTATGATGATAGTTCTGGGTGATGGTCATCTGGCTACTGCATCTTGATTCCAGTTGATCTCATCAGAGAACAAGTTCTTGTTGTGGGCCTCCATAGGAATGATCCAGGCTATATAATCAGCAGCTACAGTTCCCCACAGAGTCTGCAGCCCTAGAGGTAGGTATCTTTAACCTGCCAATCTATGGTCTTTCAGGTGGCAGACCATACAGTTGGGTAATTGGCAACAGTCCAAGATTTAGAAAAAATGTAGCATGGCTCATCAAGGGGAGTTTGGGTTGGGTCTTTAAGGATGACCTTTAGTTCTGCCCACTGAGCAGAGTGAATGAGCAGCAGTAGCATAAGGCACATCATCAAGTTTCTATTTAGCCAGAGTATCAGTGGAACAGGTCAGGGCATTTAGAGGAATCTCTGTAAATTGAAGGAACCATTTAGATAGCAACTTTATTTTGGGTGGAGGGTTGGGGAGAAAGTTTCACCAAAAGTAGTAGTTACCCCTTCTTCATGTAAAACTGAGATATAGGTAGGAACAGGTGAGCTGGTTCTTGAATGTACATTTCCATTTGATTGGAGGGATCTGTCACTTCCTTCCTACCTTAGTGCTTATTGGTTTCTTTCAAAAAGCATGGGGAGGGTTTGGAACACAGACCATCAGTGTCAAACCACCTGAGCAATCAGTGCTGGGCAGTTTTCTCATTGTCCAGCTGGATGTCCAAGTCTATGATATTTTTGTGTAAGATGACTGTGACACTCTTTAGGATGAATATTTCTTATTCATCTTTGTATCCCTGGTATACCAGTGTATTCCCTGGTACAGGGATAGTACACTAAGGTACACTCGGTATGATATATAGGAAGTACTTAATAGGAAGTACTTGCTGAAAAAATGAATAAATAGATGATCACATTATAAATTTGGAAAGAAGTTGTGTTGGCAATTGATATGTCTACAAAATAAGGAGAATGATTTTTATCAATAATGTGCTGTCTGCCCCATTTATTAGCAACAGCTGAATGTTCATAGATGGGCTTCAATACTCTACTACAACAGTTAGGAAAATGGATTAAGTCAAGTTGCTTTCTGTTCCATGTATAGTTATTATATGGATAACTAATGTTTAACTTCTCTCATTCATTACTGCTTACTCCTGAAGGAGTACAATGTGTTTACAAAATAATAAGCATTATTAAGCATCCTAATAGTTGCCACAAAAATCTGACAGTATCTTTGGCAGCAATGCACATATACTTTGCATTCCTAATACTAAAAAAAGGTTAATATGGGTTATCATCCTTGTTTTGTAGTGGCATTCCCCAAACTCCAGGTGGCATAATTGTACAAATTTCCCCTCTGGGGATTTTATAAATGATTCCCTAGGTAACATAACAAAGAAAGTTATGTTCATTAAGCAAGTAAAGTGATTTGGGTAATCATGTTCAGTTCACTTTCTGGTTTAAATAATTTAATATTAATGAGTACCCATTTTATAAAGGAGAATAAAGTTAAGTACTGCCAAAGCCTACACAACTAAAGTCTTTCAGTTAATAGCTTCTGTCCTTTCCACTAGGTCTGAGTTATTCAATCACTTTCAGTTGATGGAACCATGTGATTAACATTAATGTCAACCATTATGTTTTATGAAGGATTATATTCTTGGCTAGAGTGTTCTGTGCATCCCTATGAGCTATGAACTTTACAGAATTTTTCTTTCTTCAATTTGTATGTAAAAGTCACTGTGCACATATATTTATACATGAATACAGCCAATTCTCATTACTCACAGTAACCATGTTCTGTAAAGTCACTGCAAGCTCTGAATTAGTGGATGCTGAATCATTGCTCCTAGAGGAAATGCCGAGTTAGGTTCCTGCGAACTTCTGGTCGTAACATTATCATCAGTTGATCAATGCATAACCTTATTTTATGTGTTCTTCTGTTTAAAACACTTTATCGAATATATACTGTTGATTCAATAACATTTAATTAATTGCCAACATCACTATTAGCTCAGGTCTTTATTTTTGGGGGGGCTCCAAAATCACTGCAGATGGTGACTGTAGCCATGAAATTAAAAGACACTTACTCCTTGGAAGAAAAGTTATGACCAACCTAGATAGCATATTGAAAAGCAGAGACATTACTTTGCCAACAAAGGTCCATCTAGTCAAGGCTATGGTTTTTCCAGTGGTCATGTATGGATGTGAGAGTTGGACTGTGAAGAAAGCTGAGCGCCGAAGAATTGAAGCTTTCGAACTGTGGTGTTGGAGAAGACTCTTGAGAGTCCCTTGGACTGCAAGGAGATCCAACCAGTCCATTCTGAAGGAGATCAGCCCTGGGATTTCTTTGGAAGGAATGATGCTAATGCTGAAACTTCAGTACTTTGGCCACCTTATGTGAAGAGTTGACTCATTGGAAAAGACTCTGATGCTGGGAGGGATTGGGGGCAGGAGGAGAAGGGGACGACAGAGGATGAGATGGCTGGATGGCATCACTGCCTCGATGGACATGAGTCTGAGTGAACTCCGGGAGTTGGTGATGGATAGGGAGGCCTGGTGTGCTGCAGTTCATGGGGTCACAAAGAGTCGGACACGACTGAATGACTGAACTGAACTGAACTGAACTGAGTGAAGTTTATGTAACTAATGCACATATTTCCTTCAAAAGGCCCATCACAGCTTTCTTGGATTAGGAACACTAGACAGCACTTCAAAAGTACACTTGGGAGCTATTTTAAAAAGTGTAATCACTAATAAAAGCATAGGTAGGGCATTGCATAGACCACTAAAAGGACATTTGTTTACAGTACAAGAGCAGGAACAAGAAGACAAGTGTTACCTTGTTTGACCTCAGGTAGTAATTATGCATGTCAGGGAAATCAGATGTTTTGCTGCTCCATGCATGTCTGTGAAGGACTATGACAGTGCTATGAGCATTGATATGGGCTACAAATAAACTTTTGGACAGAGGTGAATTTGGAAATGTAAAATCTATGAAAAATGAGAAATAACTGTGAATAATATATATGTGTATATATCATTCCTATATAATATATATATATATTCATATATATATATATTCATATATATATATATATACCCCTGGAGAAGGAAATGGCAACCCACTCCAGTACTCTTGCCTGGAACATTCCATGGACTGAGAAGCCTGGTAGGCTACAGTCCATGGGGTCGCAAAGAGTCGGACACGACTGGGCAACTTCGTTTCGCTTCGCTTCGTATATATATATATTAAGCCTATATATATATATATATAGGCTTCCTGAGTGGCTCAGTGGTAAAGAATCTGCCTGCCAATGCAAGGAGATGCAAAAGACACAGGATCAATTTCTGGGTTAGAAAGATCCCTTGGAGGTGAAAATGGCAACTGTGTGCTAAGTTGCTTCAATTGTGTCCTACTCTTTGCAAGCCTATGGACCGTAGCCCATCAGGCTCCTCTGTCCATGAGGATTCTCCAGGCAAGAATACTGGAGTGGATTGCCATGCCCTCCTCCAGGGGATCTTCCCAACCCAAGGATAGAACCTGAGTCTCTTAAGTCTAGCATGTTGGCAGGCAGACTCTTTACCACTAGTGCCACTTGGTGTGTGTATGTGTGTGTATGTGTGTATACATAAATAGATATAGTTATATGATATATATATATATATATATATATATATATATATATATATAGCTAAAAATACTTTTTGCAAAAGACATGCTGCTTCTTTTCTCCAGAAGCATGTTTTGAACTGGTGTGTTTATCATCATATATGCTGAGCATGTACATTGTGATAGGCACTGTTCTAGGCCATGTGGATTTAGTAGTGAATTAAAGTCCCTACTTTCACTGAAATAACAGGATACTTTTTTAGAAAGTGAATAATATGTCAGATGATGATGAGTGCCATAAGGAAAAATAAGGCTGGAACCAAGGATAGAGACTGATGTTGAGAGCTGTTTCATATAAAGTGGTCAAAGAAGACCTAATTGATATGGTGGCCTTACTGTGGAGACTGAAGTTAAGGAGCAAGCCCTGTAGGTACCATATTTGAGGAAAGAACATTCCAGAGAGAAGGAACTCCAAGTGGAAAAGACAGTTACATACTTAAGGTGTCTGATAAGAGCAGAGAGGCCATTGTTGCTGAAGTACAGAGTGAGCCTGGACATTAGCAGAAGTCAGCAGGGGGCTATTTTAGAGTCTTCTAGGTAAGGACATGGAGCCTAACCATACCAAAACCTCTCTAATAAAACATATCTAGTTTAAAACTATTATCCTTTTCCCTCTAAAGAAATAAATTGTCCTATAAATGATATAAGCACTTTGTTATTAGCAACTGATTTAAGTGCGTATCCCATTTCAAACTACCTTCCAGATCTACCCACAGTACTGCCCTGGACTTCCCTGCTGCTGTTTTCCTCTTAGTTTGGAAAAAAAATACAATTTCTAAAAGCTTGGTTTAATTTTTCTTGAGGAAGTGAAAGTATGAGTTTTCAAATACTTTTTCTGATGATTTTAAAATTAAAATTATATATTTTTTTGTCCTTGTCCCCCATCCCCCCACCTCAGTCCTTTATCTTCTACTATCTGGGTGCTGAGTGAGTTTTCTCCTTCTCTTTTCCTAATTCCTACAGTTGTCCCAATGTATTATCTGTTAAAAGACAGTCATTAGAGTTAAAGCTCATCTTATCTTGGCTTGGCAGCAGGTATTTCTGAAAATAAGCAATAGACTGAAACCAACAGCATTGAGATACTTTATGCCAGTGAGTGGACTTGAAAGAGTAGAGATGTTCAAATGACACAGTGACATTCTAAAATTGTAGGATGATAGTTAAGCTATATGGCACTTTGCTCATAATAAATGTATAGTAAATGCTTGATAATTAACTAAATGAATGGAAATGAATGAATCTTGAAAAATAAACAGTATGGTAGATTTTGCTCTGTGTGAGCTCCACTAAAATGTATACGGATTTCAGTTAGTTCTGTTTTCACGTCTGCCAACCTACTTCAAGCAGCCGTCATCTCCTGTCTTTATTGTCACCACTGTCCTCTAGTTAGTAGGTATGTCCTCCTACATTCTTGATCAGTCTGTTTCAGCACAGCAGTTGGAGAGATGCTTTTAAAACCGAAATCTTATTGTGTCACTTCACCATTCAAAATCTTCTTTGCCCCAGCTCTGCTGCCATTTTCTTAAAAGTAATATTTAAAAACTTAAAATGGTCTACAAGACCATATACAATCTGAGTGCATATCTACTACCCTCCCTCTTCTTTACTCTGGTTGTGCCACATCAACCTTCTTGCTGTTTCTCAAACATAGGCATGCCCTTTCCTCAGGGCCTTTACAATGACTGTTCCTCTACCCAAGTTGCTCCTCCTCCAGATAATCTATATGGTTAACTTCATCTCCTCCTCCAAGTCTTTAAATGTCACTTTCTCAATAAGGTCTGCCCTGACAATCCTATTTAAACTTCCATTCTACAACCACATTGACTAATCACCTACCATCCTTCTCTTGTTTTTCCTATAACATTTATCACCTTTTAGCATACAATAAAATTCCCCATTTTTAAATTTTAATAACTCTCTTCATCCTCTGGTATGTAAGCCTTATTTTATTTTTGGGGGCTCCAAAATCACTGCAGATGGTGATTGCAGCCATGAAATTAAAAGACACTCCTTGGAAGGAAAGTTATGACCAACCTAGATAGCATATTAAAAAGCAAAGACATTACTTTGCCAACAAAGGTCCATCTAGTCAAGGCTGTGGTTTTTCCAGTAGTCCATGTATGGATGTGAGAGTTGGACTATAAAGAAAGCTGAGCACCGAAGAATTGATTCTTTTGAACTGTTGGAGAAGGCTCTTAAGAGTCCCTTGAACTGCAGGATCCAACCAGTCCATCCTAAAGGAGATCAGTCCTGAGTGTTCATTGGAAGGACTGATGTTGAAACTCCAATACTTTGGCTACCTGATGCAAAGAGCTGACTTATTTGAAAAGACCCTGATGCTGGGAAAGTTTGAAGGCAGGAGGAGAAGGGGACAACAGAGGATGAGATGATTGGATGGCATCACTGACTCAATGGACATGAGTTTGGGTAAACTCTGGGAGTTGGTGATAGACAGGGAGGCCTGGTGTGCTGCAGTCCATGGGGTCTCAAAGAATCAGACACAACTGAGCAACTGAACTGAACTGAATATAAGCCTTGGAGAGGAAAAGTCTTTACTCAGAGATTTTTTTTTTTTCCTCCCTCTTGGAATGGTTCTCCTGGATCTAGACCCATTTGAATTCTACCTGTGATTCAAGTTCCAATTCAAGCATTCAGGTATTCAAGAATTCCTGGAAGTTCTTCCTCATACCCTGTCTTCTATTAATCACAGTAACTGTCTTTATACTATCAAACATGTGCTCTTTTTCTTAGGAAGAGCAATAAAGAAAAATCTGGAAATTTGTTATTTTGGGTCCTGGAGCTAGTTTATTTTGATTTACACTAAATTAATTGAGCATTGTCTTATAGTGACTCTGATGTGTACATTTAAAATTCTGTTTTATAACTATTAATTCACTAACATTTTGCACTGCAGAGCCTAAAATTGAAATCTTCAGAGCGTTTATGTAGATGTCCATAAAAAGCTGCTTGTTTCAGTCAATAGTGAAGATTTCAGATCTGGAGTCACATTTACATCAGAATTCTAGATAATAGAATCCTACTTTTTCCTGTCCAGTAGAAGAGTACGTCGGGATCTCAAAAAAAAAATGTTAAATGTCTTGGACTGTTTGAGTCCAAGACTTGTATCTGATCATGGGCTCCAGGTCTCATAGTACATACTTCTTTGAGTCACTGTTTTTCAGCACTTTGCTCCCTTTAAGTTATGTCACCTGTGATGCATTGCTTGCACTGGACTATTTGTCATTTCCTGAATACCACATGCCATTCCATATAGTCACATTTATTCTTGATGTTCTGAAGAGCTTGCCTCTTTTTTTATCGCTTCTCCCTTCAAAATACTGCTTGAACTATACTTCTTTGAAGTCTTCCCTGAGTAAAGCTAAATAGAATTTATGCCTACCACACACCTGTGTTCTTGTAGCATTTTGTATATTTTGCCACTGCTATAGAACTACTTATTATTTGAGTCACTTTATTCTGTGTTCTTTTTTTCTATTTCCCTGCTCTCATGTCACCATATTGTGAATTCTTTGTTTTTATATTCTTGGCAGCACATTCAGTACTCATTCGCAGGAAGCTTTAAGATTTAGAGGCTAAAATTTTCTGGTTATTCAGTTACTTCATCTTGTGTAGCAGGAAGGATGTATATATCCTTAAAATATTTGAAGACTCATTCTGAGCTTCTCTCAGTTCAGTTCAGTTCAGTTCAGTCGCTCAGTCGTGTCTGACTCTTTGCGACCCCATGAATCACAGCACACTAGGCCTCCCTGTCCATCACCAACTCCCGGAGTTCACTCAGACTCATGTCCATCAAGGCAGTGATGCCATCCAGCCATCTCATCCTCTGTCGTCCCCTTCTCCTCTTGCCCCCAATCCCTCCCAGCATCAGAGTCTTTTCCAATGAGTCAGCTCTTCGCTTGAGGTGGCCAAAGTACTGGAGTTTCAGCTTTAGCATCATTCCTTCCAAAGAAATCCCAGGGCTGATCTCCTTTAGGATGGACTGGTTGGATCTCCTTGCAGTCCAAGGGACTCTCAAGAGTCTTCTCCAACACCACAGTTCAAAAGCATCAATTCTTCGGTGCTCAGCCTTCTTCACAGTCCAACTCTCACATCCATACATGACCACAGGAAAAACCATAGCCTTGACTAGATGGAGCTTCTCTCATGAGTGCTCAACTCATCTGTTAGACATATCTGTCTTGGTAGCTGCTTGTTTCACCTTCCAGCACCTGTTCTTAGGTTATCTTTCACAATCTTGTCAGATTCACACAACATATGAGGTAACTCCCTGCTCAGAGGCCACAGCCTTTCTACCCCAGTGTTCTGAGAAAGCAGAACATTTCTAGGTCCTGGCAAATTTAGAGCCTGCAAGAAACAGAAGGCCTGGGGGACAAGGAAGGTAGGACCAGCCCAACCTTCACTGATGATCTGAAGACCTCTGCCTCCTTGAGGTTACTCTGCTTTTAAGGCACTACTTACTTTATTAGTATAAAACTTAAAATCGTAAGATGAACAACTTGCTTTGAATTATTTCTCTGCTGTTTGAACATTTCCAGACAGAGGAAAGACTATTTGTTTTACATTTGTGTGACAAAAGGAATATGTTGATGGTCTCCCTACCTATACACACACAGACACACACAGACACACAGACACACACACACACACACACACAAAGTAGGAAAGCGTAGGTGTCCAAGAGTCTTGCTAGTTATGCACCATGAATATCTAGTGAGTTTTAAAATCAGTTTTCTCATTAAAAATAATTTTATTTGTACTTTAACAGCAATTCTACAGCATGTCAGTCCTTGGAAGAGTATCTCATGATTCTTGAGCATTAGTCTCAACTTCCTTTTTCAGCAAAAATATGTGTACAGTAGATAATGAAGAAATACATAAAAAATAATTTCATCTCTCAAGATTTTTTAAAATTTATTTTTAATTGGAGATTAATTGCTTTATAATGATATGTTTGTTTCTGCCATACAACAACTTGAATCAGCCGTAAGTATACATATGTTTCTTCCCTCTTGAACCTCCCTGCCACTCTTGATCCCATCCCACCCCTCTAGGTTGTCACGGAGCACTAGGTTGAGCTCCCTGTGTTATATACTAACTTCCCACTGGGTTGAGCTCCCTGTTTTATACAGCAAATTCCCACTAGCTATCTATTTTATATACAGTAATGTATATGTTTCAGTGCTACTCTCTCAAGTCACCCCACCCTCTTCTCCCCTGCTGTGTCCGTAAGTCTGTCCCCTAGGTCTGCCTCTATTCCTGCCCTGCAAATTGGTTCATCAGTGCCATTTTTATAGATTCCATATATATGCATTAATATAAAATATTTATTTTTTTCTTTCTGACTTACTTCACTCTGTATAATAGGCTCTAGTTTCACCCACCTCACTAGAACTTACTCAAATTCATTCTTTTTTATGACTGAGTGATATGCATTGCATACATGTATCACAACTTATTTATCCATTTATCTGTTGTCAGACATCTAAGTTGCTTCCGTGTCTTTGCTATTGTAAAGAGTGCTACAGTGAGCATTGGGGGCACCTTTGGATGTTTTTGAACGCTGGTAGGGCTACAGTGAAATGTTCACAAAGCAAATTAAAGCATACTGAAATTTACTTTAGGTACTTTTTGTATGCATTATTTTAAATTTCTCAAAAAATTTTCCAAAATAAGCATTTTTATTCACAATTTGCATGTGAGAAAGCCAAGACTTGGAGAGGTTGAATAATTTGTCCACAGCTAGTAAGTGGAGAAAGCCTATGCACTTGTACTCTACTAGGTTGATGGTTTTATTATGAGTTTAAAATAAATGTTGTAAGAGTTCAGAAAATTACTCTGTACAAAATCTCATTCTTTAAAAAGAAAAAAAGTTACCTTGTCTTTAAAATATATAGGCACACAATATTAAAGTACATATGATCTCAGTAAATCTTAAAAATAACCCTATCAGATGTGTGTTGTTTTTTTCTACTTTGCAGACAAGAAATCTGAGACAGAGAGGTTAAATAAAACATCAGAAATCTACAAATTTTAAAGGTGGCGCTCGTGCTTGAAACCAGGTATTCCTGAGGATAGAGTCCACATTCTAAGAATGTGGTTACTTTGTCTTAACAAACCTAGTATTCACACTTACCATATCTGACTTTAAATGTCAGGTTTCTTATAAATTAAGTTTGTGCTGTAATATTTTTCATGTACCGATTTGGTTGTGTGTTCACACAAAACTGTTTTCTTGTATGACATATATGTGTATTTGTATGTGAGGAAGATGAAGAGTATGTGTGGCTTTTCCCCATATCTGATTTTTTTTCTTCAAGCAAAATTAACTTCTATTGTTTAAAAAAATAGGTATCATAGATATCATAGTGTACTTATATGTGCTGAAAGGCATGAGTTCTTTGGCAGTATTGTACCCAAGTCATTAATATCTTTTGCTTAGTTTGTTCTATATTTATATCCAATCAACTCTAATTTCTGCATGTATTAGGTCATATAGAGTATTTACTTCTATACATCAAGACATGTCTATGTGTGTGATTTGGGGGGCATGTTTTCCCCATCTCTGAGTGTACTCCCTGGTGAGTGTAAACACATCAGAGCCACTCTTCATGCAATTACAGTATCCATTTTAATTTTGCAACAAATATTTTCAAAATGGAATGGTTCCTATAACCAGAGGTTAAACTATAATTTGAGTTTATCTGCTTCAGACTAAAATCAGCACAGCAGTGTATCACCTTTGTGACACTGTTAAACATTTTGAAATCTTCTTTCCCATTGGTTTTCCTCACAGATAAATCCATTCATTTTATAAATTCAGAAGACATGGATTTCAGTTCTATTATTTAAGTATAAAAAAGAGAGGGAAGATGCAGAATAGATTTCTATGTGACACATACGTATCTAGGGAGAGGATGGGTTGCCATAAGGTCTTCTCCTCACTAGGGAAAGATATTATTCTAAGCAAGAGTTACAGTGATTTGTGCCTCCATGGAAGATAGCATGTTGAAAAAGGGAACACCTTCCAACTTTCTAGTTTACCCAGTTACTGATTTTTAGAAGAAATAATTATTTTTCTACCAGTTGATGATCCAAAAAGAATTACATGTCAGCATTCTTGCAAGTCAGTTTTATTTAAGCAGTGTGAAATACTAGCAATTAACTTAGAAATTTTCTCTAAAGAACAAGTATAATATAAAAAGTCTGAAACTTTTTATTTTTAGAATTTATCTTTGTTTAACATTTTACTTACTCAAGTGACTTCACAGCTATTGCAACTAGGAAGCAGACTGAGAAGTTCTATGGCTTTTCTATTGGCCAACCCAGTGGATCAAACTACATGTTACATGGTAGAGCTGAAGTTATTCTTCAAGGTGTGGAAATCTATACATTTTATCCTAAAAATCCTACCAATCATTGTGCTTATCAATATTTTAGAACTAAGGTTTTTTTTCTGTGCTACCATATGTCTGATTTTCAAAGCAAGAAAATTGTGATTTGGGGGTCATCACAATCTTTGCACAGAGAGTATGTTGTTGGAAATTTTTGTCACTGGAACCTTCCTTTAAAAAAAAAATTCAATATCATAAATCCTTCCAATTCTTCTACTATCACTCTGGCTTTCACTTTTTCTTAATATTCATTTGAAAGGTGTTTCTTTTATTCTTTTCCTGACCATGTCCCTGTTTTTCTTTATATTCAGATAGCATGCTCAGTGTTCTTTGAACCAGCCTGTGCTCACTGCTTGTTTATTGGTGTTCTCCGCACATTTTAAGCTTCCTTGATTATTTTATTTTTAGGGAAATTTGTTGCAGTTCATCAGGGCTCTGCTTCCCTGGTAGCTCAGACGGTAAAGCATCTGCCTACAATGTGGGAGACCCAGGTTTGATCCTTGGGTCGGGAAGATCATCTGGAGAAGGAAATGGCAACCCACTCCAGTATTCATGCCTGGAAAATCCCATGGACTAAGGAGCCTGGTGGGCTACAGCCTATGGCGTCGCAAAGAGTCGGACACCACTGCACGACCTCACTTCACTTCACTAGATTATTGCTTACTGATATTGATTAATCTTTTTTTTCTCTTTTTATGCTAAAGCTAAAAAAAAAACCTGTTCTTTGCTATTTATCTGTGCTGGCAATAATTTATCATAGATTATAAAATTCATTTGCAATAGAGAATTAATATTTTTTAGATTAAACTTCCAATTATTCAACATTATGTATTGATAAATTTAATACTTTAAGAATTTAATATTAATGCTTATGACCTTGTGTTAAGGAAGGATGAGAACACTGGACAAAGAAAAAGTCAGATATCTGTGAATGTTCTTGTTTCTAGTACCATTTACTCACACTTTCCTGAATGAAAATTTATGATTAGTATATGAAATCCCATGTAGGCTCTCATTTTTGTTTCATTGTAGTCTCTGGAATCTTTTTTTCAAAACATTTTGCTCTTAAGAAAGTAAAAAATACATGAAAAAAATGACTTCTTTTCTCTTGGTTAACACATCACGTTTAAAAACATAGTTGGGAATATTGAATTAAAATCCAATAATTAAGATGGGTATTAAAAAATACTTGAAGCTTTTTTAAGCAATTTTCTGAAAATACATATCTATAAACATTATATTTCTCTTAATTTAAAGAGTTAAACTCTAAAAGACTGTTTTTTTGTAGGTTTTAGTCAATTTTAAATTGTGTTAATAAGTAGTGGATAGAATCAAAGAAAGGGTGAAGATATGGAGAAAAATAAGGAAGCTGTAGTATTTTCTGTAAAGGTCTGTTCAGTTTCTATTGACAGTATTAACCTCTAATCTACCTTTGATCTATTTAGCAGATAAATTGAAGGAGGCAACATACCTATACTATAAAAAATTTAAAAATACAAGTTTCTGGAATGAATTGTTATTTTTCTATATACTTAGACCTGCAGGAATTTCCCCCCCATCTTCATGAAGGCCTACTATGTAGTATAGTGTATGAGCAGTAGCCCCCCATAACAGACAAAATAAAGCCATTTCTTATAATATCTGTCAATGTCTGTCGAATAAATAACTTCAATGTGAAGTTCAATAAAAGCAATTTTAAGAGATACTGATGCATTGCATTAGTAGTTAGAATTAGTTCATTCATGGTCTGGTCAGATTGAGATGTAAAATTTAGACTCTCTGGCCTGAGTAATGAATGTTGTATGTGTCATTTAGGCAATCCTCCATAAATATTATTTCTTTGAACTAGAATTTTGATAGGGATTAGATAGCTAAGAGTACAAACTGTACTCTTTTGCAAGAATGTGAGGTTCAGAAGTCATTTGTGGCTTAGGCAGATTATTTATAATAAAGAGAATATGTTGAGGTTTCTGTAAATTAAGGTGCCTAAATCAAACTTCTGTTTGAATAGATGAACCCACCTAATCTTCGGAATGGGTTTCAAAAGGATGAATAGGAAGAACAAAAGTCTTTTGGAAAAACATTTCAGAATTCACTCTAAAGAAGGTGACTAGGGATTTAAGACCTTGAAGTTGGTCAGTATGATATAATTTGCACCCCCTAATGTTACAACTTTTACTTGTTTGGGGGCACAGAAAATAGTCTCTTTTCAGGGTCTTTGTGAATTCAGCCGTTTTTTTCTCCAGTGTCTTTTGTTGTTGTTGTGTTAGTTGCTCAGTCATGTCCAACTCTTTGCAACTCCATGGACTTGTAGCCCACCAGGGTCCTCTGTCATGGAATTTTCCAGGCAAGAATACTGGAGTGGATTGCCATTCCCGTCTCCAGGGAATCGTACCAACCAAGGGGTGGAACCCGTGTCTCTTATGTCTCTTGCATTGGTAGTAGGCAGCTTCTTTACTGTCTGAGCTACCAAAGAAGCTCCCAGTGTCTTTAGGTAAATAATAAAGCCAAAGTAAAGGTTGGCACTCTGTGATGTCTTCTTTTCAGTATTTTACCAGATAAAGGTAGGCCACGCATTTTTCTCTGATCCTGGCCAAAATAATCATGTAATTCACAAAAATATTCAAGGCAGTCATCTCTAGTCAATTACCACAACCACAGATAAAATTTGAGAAAAGATTTTAGTAATGCTTGTTGTTTAGTTGCTAAGTTGTGCCCAAATCTTTTGTGACCTCATGAACCGTAGCCCTCCAGGCTCAGTAATGTTTACTTTCAGGCAATTAGGTGCTTAATGATCAGGTTAGGCACATGTCTTTAATGGATCCAAAAAAGCTAGCGGATGTGGTTAGTGGTTTTTGTTAACCTGTATAGAGTACTTGAGGTTACCTGTCTCGCTTTTCTTGGGGACTTCATGTAAACACAGATTACTCTTACCCTGCACCTCACCTGCGTTAGTAATGACCTTTCATCCTGCAGGTCAGAGCTCAGAGAGTCACTTCCTTTAGGAGATTTTATGATTTCCCCGACTTGATTAAATTTCCCTAATAGGCAATCTCACTGAATCTTGTACTGTCCCTTCACATCAGTGATCACAGACTGCAATTGTGTATTTGTGTGATTATTAACTTCTGTCTACATTTTTCATGAATGTACTGAATATATCCATTCTTCTTCTTCTGTCATCCAGGTACTTGGCAGTAGTTGGCACATAGTAACTCAGATATTTGTTAAATGGATATATGAGTGAATGAACAAATGAAGTACCACTAAAATTCTCAAATTTTGATTTGTTAAATTTAGTCATCATCTAGTAAGTATTTTAGATCTTGGAGTTATTGCACATAAAAAAACTGTCAAGTATTTGCTGATACTGTGTAGGTTTATACTAAACTTTATTATAGGTTATTTTACTTTGTATTCTCTTTTCTTTTCTTCATGTTTTCCTTTTTACGTTTGGATATTAAATTACAACTTATAACTGGAGATTAAAATTTAGGGCACTTGAAGTAGTTAGAACAAAGTATGAACTCAGTAAGCAAGCAAGCAAACAAACCAAAAATACAAGTAGTCTCTAATACAGGACTCAACATTCCCTGGTGACTCAGATGGTAAAGTGCCTGCCTGCAATGCGGGAGACCAGGGTTCAGTCCCTGGGTTGGAAAGATCCCCTGGAGAAGGAAATGGCAACCCACTCCAGTACTCTTCCCTGGAAAATTCCATGGATTTAGGAACCTGGTAGACTACAGTCCATGAGGTTGCAAAGAGTTGGACATGACTGAGCGACTTCACTTCACCTTCATAGTAAAAGAGACCCTCCTTATTCCTCGTTATAGCTTGTTTATCTGATTTCCTAGACAGATATCCCGTCAAATTCCATGTAAAAAGTGATAGCCTCATCTCAGGAGATATAACATTTCAAAAATCCCTTGAAATAATGCACAGCTACCTCTGGTATACTCTGTGGGTTCATGAAGTGAAGGGCAAGTGGCTCTGTGCATCAGTGACCCTGAAGAATCACCCTCTTAGGACATTATGCTGATGGCCATGAGGTAGTAGGAAGAAATCAATTTTGTGTGTATTTGTGTCTGTGTATACTTTTAGATAGAAAGGACCATCAGTAAACTATTTTGAAATCATGGCCTTCCATCTGATTTAAACACTATTAGAAACACTAAATTTTTGGCCTATTTTTAAAAAATGGATTGTGTACTGATAAATCACTGCAGATGGTGATTATAGCCATGAAATTAAAAGATGTGTACTCCTTGGAAGGAAAGTTATGACCAACCTAGACAACATATTAAAAAACAGAGACGTCAACAAAGGTCCGTCTAGTCAAGGCTATGGTTTTTCCAGTGGTCATGTATGGATGTTAGAGTTGGACTATAAAGAAAGCTGAGCACCAAAAAATTGATGCTTTTGAACTGTGGTTGGAGAAGACTCTTGAGAGTCCCTTGGACTGCAAGGAGATCCAACCAGTCCATCCTAAAGGAGATCAGTGCTGGGTGTTCATTGGTAGGACTGATATTGAAGCTGAAACTCCAATACTTTGGCCACCTGATGTGAAGAGCTAACTCATTTGAAAGACTCTGATGCTGGAAAAGATTGAGGGCAGGAGGAGAAGGGGTCGACAGAGAATGAGATGGTTGGATGGCATCACTGACTCAATGGACATGGGTTTGGGTGGACTCCGGGAGTTGATGATGGACAGGGAGGCCTGGCATGCTGCAGTTCATGGGGTCGCAAAGAGGTGGGCATGACTGAGCGACTGAACTGAACTGATAAATGGTGTTTGCCTTTCTTTTTTTAAAAGACTAAGTTGTAGCACTTTATCCTCCATAATGATAGAAAAATTAAAGCATTTGGTTACATAATAAAGGCCAATTATCCGAGAAAATATATTTCATGAGCATGGGTCAACCTCTTTCACTGTATATGAATATGTGATAATGACACATGCCCCACCTCTCATTAGTTGGGTTTAATATTTTTTAGTTCCTTCAATTTTATTTTTTAAGTTGTTCAAACTTGTTTTCTTTCAAGTGTTTTCTTTCTTTTTTCTTTCAAGTAAGGTTATATATGGGAAACTCTGGTGCTTCAGTTATCTGATTTTTATTCATTTAATTCATCACTTATGATGATGATGATGATTAAAATGATTTAATAATCATTTTTACTTTTGATTTGAGCTTATGATTTTATTTTTCTAATAATATTAGATAAATACTATCCCAGAGTCATATTACTCTTTTATAACATTAGACTTGAACAATAACCTAGTATGCCTATTTGTGTACCTGTTTCTTTGTCTAGCAACTGATGGCCCACTATCAAAAAGTTTCACTCTGATTTAAGAGGGTGAAACATAGCAAGGATAGTAAAATATTGTAGCTGAAGAAGAAATATTATACAAATATATATATGCCTGAATGAAAATCTGTGCATCAAGTATAAGAGATTCATATGAGTCTTAAAGTAACCTATAGGAGGGAAAGTTATTAGAGATACACAAATTAGGAGAGCCATTCATCTTGGCTATTTATTGTCAATAAATGTATGCTTTTATATAAGGAATAATAAATGACAACAATTACTGTTGATATTCTTCAGGCATCGCCCCACCCACCCAAATAAACCCACCAAATAAATGCTGCACTCAATATGCTAGCAAATTTGAAAAACACAGCAGTGGCCACAGGACTGGAAAAGGTCAGTTTTCATTCCAATCCCAAAGAAGGGCAATGCCAAAGAATGTTCAAACTGCTGCACAAGTGTGCTCATTTCACATGCTAATAAGGTAATGCTCAAAAAAGATGGCAATATGGGTAAAGCATTGTTTGGGCTTCTCAGGTGGTGCTAGTGGCAAAGAACTTGCCTTTCAATATAGGAGACATAAGAGATGCAGATTTGATCCCTGGGTTGGGAAAGATCCCCTGGAGGAGAGTATGGCAGCCCACTCCAGTATTTTTGCTTAGAGAATCCCGTGGAAGGAGGAGCCTGGTGGGCTATAGTCCATAGAATTGTAGAGTCAGACATCACTGAAGTGACTTAGCATACATACACATAGCATTGTTTATGATAATGTCTTGGGCTAAAATGACAAGAATAACAGTTAAAAGAGAAAAAAATCATCATGATCAACTATAAAGAGGATCTTTCATTATGTATATGTAACTATAGACATATTAAAGACTATGTCAGGAATAATGACTAAGATGAAGCACAGAGATGAAGCTTGATGTAAAAAAAGTGAATTTTCTTAACTGTCACATCAAGAAATGTGTGCACTGATCATTAGATTGGCTGTGAAAGAAAATTTATCACCTTCTACTCAAACTGTGCATGTCCATGCTGTCGCTTCAGTTGTGCCCATCTCTTTGCAACCCTATGGACTGTACCTCTGTCCATGGGATTTTCCAAGCAAAAACACTGGGGTGGGTTGCCATATACTTCTGCAGGGGACCTTCCTGACCCAGGGATCAAATCCATGTCTCTTATGTCTCCGGCACTGGCAGACATGTTCTTTACCACCAGCACTCACCTGGCAAGCTCTACTCAAGCTAGAGAGGCTTTGTTCATTTTCTCCAAGGACTAGCATTGCTTTCCTATAAAATGTCAAATATTATTATGTAGAATAAGTGCATCAAGTCATTTTCTGACATTTTCAACAGTCTTATGTTGCATGTGCAACAAATGACATCTCCATTGTTGTTCAGTTGCTCAATCAAGTCTGACTTTTGTGACCTCATGGACTGCATCACACCAGGCTTCCTTGTCCTTCACCAGTTCCCAAAGCTTGCTCTAAACTAATGTCCATTTAGCTTGGATGTCATCCATCATCTAGTCCTTTGTTGTCCCCCTCTCCTACCTTCAATTTTTCCAAGCATCAGGGTCTTTTCTAATGAGTCAGCTCTTCCCGTAAGATGGCTAAAGTATTGGAGCTTCAGCTTCAGCTTCAGTACCAGTCCTTCCAATGAATATTCAGGACTGATCTCCTTTAGGTCTGCCTGGTTTGAACTTGCTGTCCAAGGAACTCTCAACAATCTTCTCCAACACCACAGTTCAAAAGCATTCATTCTTTGGTACTCAACCTTCTTTATGATCCACCTCTCACATCCATGCATAACTAATGGAAAAATCTTCAATCAGTTCAGTTCAGTCCTTAGTTGTATCCTACTTTTTACGACCCCATGGACTACAACACACCAGGCCTTCCTGTCCATGGCCAACTCCCGTAGTTTACTCAAACTTTGTCCATGGAGTCAATGATGCCATCTAACCATCTCATCCTTTGTCATCCCCTTCTCCTCCTGCCTTCAATCTTTCCCAGCATCAGGGTCTTTTCCAATGAGTCAGCTCTTCACATCAGGTGGCCAAAGTATTGGAGTTTCAGCTTCAGCATCAGTCCTTTCAATGAATATTCAGGACTGATTCCCTTTAGGATGGACTGCTTGGATCTCCTTGCAGTCCAAAAGACTCTCAAGAGTCTTCTCCAACACTGCAGTTCAAAAGCATAATTTTTGGTGCCCAGCTTTCTTTATATTCTAACTCTCACACCCATACATGTGAAAAACCTTAGCTTTGACTATACGGACCTTCTTGGCAAAGTAATGAATCTGCTGTCTAGGTTTCTTACAGCTTTTCTTCCACGGATCAAGCGTCCTCTAACTTCATGGCTGCAGTAATCATCTTCAGGGATTTTGGAGCCCAAGAAAATCAAATCTGTCACAGTTTCCATTGTTTCTCCATCCATTTGCCATGAAGCAATGGGACCAGATGCCATGATCTTCGTTTTTTGAATGTTGAGTTTTACACCATCTATTTCACTCTCCTCTTTCACTTTCATTAAGAGGCTCTTTAGTTCCTCTTTGCTTTATGGTGTCATCTGCATATCTGAGGTTATTTATATTTCTTCTAGTGATCTTGATTCCAGCTTGTGCTTCATCCAGCCTGGCATTTCGCGTGATGTACTCTGCATATAAGTTAAATAAGCAGGGTGACAATATACAGCCTTGACATACCCTTTTTCCAATTTGGAACCAGTCTATTCCATGTCCGGTTCTAACTGTTGCTTCTTGATCTGCACATAGATTTCTCAGGAGGCAGGTAAGGTGGTCTGGTATTCCTATCTCTTGATGAATTTTCCACAGTGTGTTATGATCCACACAGTAAAAAGGCTTTAGCTTAGTCAATGAAGCAGAAATAAACAGTTTTTAGGAATTCTCTTACTTTTTCTATGACCAGCAGATGTTGGCAATTTGATCTCTGGTTCCTCTGCTTTTTCTAAAACCAGCTTAAACATCTGGAAGTTCATGATTCACATACTGTTAAAGCCTGGCTTGAAAAATTTTATGCATTACTTTGCTAGAATGTAAGATTTATGCAATTGTGCAGTAGTTTGAACATTGTTTGGCATTGCTTTCTTCAGGAATGAAACCTGACCTTTTCCAGTGCTGTGGCAACTGCTGAGTTTTCCAAATTTGCTGGCATATTGCATGCAGCACTTTCACAGCATCAGCTTTTAGGATTTGAAACAGCTCAACTGGAATTCCATCACCTCACTAGCTTTGTTCGTGATGATACTTCCTAAGGCCCACTTGACTTCACACTCCAAGATGTCTGTCTCTAGGTGAGTGTACACACCATCATGGTTATCTGGGTCATGAAGATCTTTTTTGTGTAGTTCTTCTGTGTATTCTTGCCTCATCTTAATACCTTCTGCTTCTGTTAGGTCCATGCTGTTTCTATCCTTTATTGTGCCAATCTTTGCATAAAATGTTCCCTTGATATCTAATTTTCTTGAAGTGGTCTCTAGTCTTTCCCATTCTATTGTTTCCCTCTATTTGTTTGCACTGATCACTGAGGAAGGCTTTCTTATCTCCCCTTGCTTCTTTGGAACTCTTCATTCAGATCGATGTTTCATTCCTTTTCTCCTTTGCCTTTAGCTTCTCTTTTTTTCTTAGCTGTTTGTAAGCCCTCCATAGACAACCATTTTGTCTTTTTGTATTTCTTTTTCTTGGGGATGTTTTTGATCACGGCCTCCTGTATATTTTTATGAACCTCTGTTCATTGCTCTTCAGGCACTGTCCATCAGATCTAATATCTTGAATCTATTTGCCACTTCTACTGTATAATTGTAAGGGATTTGATTTAGGTCATGCCTGAATGGCGTAATGGTTTTCTCTACTTTCTTCAATTTAAGTCTGAATTTTGCAGTAAGGAGTTCATGAACTGAGCCACATCAGTCCCAGTCTTGTTTTTTCGGACTGTATAGAGCTTTTCCACTTTCGACTCAAAAGAATATAATCTTACTGATTTCAGTGTTGACCATCTGGTGATGTCCACGTGTAGTATCGTCTCTTGTGTTGTTAGAAGAGGGTGTTTGCTATGACCAGTGTGTTCTCTTGGCCAAACTCTGTTAGCCTTTGATGTGCTTCTTTTGTGCTCCTAGGCCAAATTTGCCTGTTACTCCAGGTATCTCTTGACTTCCTACTTTGCATTCCAGTAGGACGATGAAAAGGACGTCTTTTTTGGTGTTAGTTCTAGAAGATCTTGTAGGTCTTCATAGAACCATTCAACTTTTAGCTTCTTCAGCATTAGTGGTTGAGGCATAGGCTTGGATTACCATGCTTTTGAATTGTTTGCCTTGGAAACGAACAGAGATCATTCTGTCATTTTTGAGATTGCACCCAAGTGCTGCATTTCAGGCTCTTTTGTTGACTCTGAGGACTCTTCCATTTCTTCTAAGGTATTCTTGCACATAGTAGTAAGTATAAGGGTCATCTGAATTAAATTTCCCATTCTGGTCCATATTAGTTTACTGATTCCTAAAATGTCCATGTTCATTCTTGCCATCTCCTGTTTGAGCACTCACAATTTACCTTGATTCATGGACCTAACATTCTAGGTTCCTTTGCAGTATTGTTCCTTACAGCATCAGACTTGACTTTAACACCACACACATCCACAACTGGGTGTTGTTTCCACTTTGGCTCAGCCTCTTCATTCCTTCTGGAGCTGTCTTCAGTCTTCTCCTGTAGCATATTGGCACCTACCGACCTGGGGAGTTTATCTTTCAGTGTCCTATCTTTTTGCCTTTTCAGACTGTTCATGGGGCTCTTAAGGCAAGAATGCTGAAGTGGTTTGCCCTCCCTTCTTTAATGGACCATGTTTTGTCAGAACTCTCCACCATGACCCATCTGTTTGGGTGGCCCTGCATGGCATGGCTTAGAGTTTCATACATATAGACAAAGCTGTTATCCATGTCATCAGTTTGGTTAGTTTTATGTGATTGTGGTTTTCATCACAGACAGCTCTGTATTAACTAACTAAATGGCATGCTCTGCTATGCTTAGTCACTCGGTCGTGTCCTCCTCTTTGGTTCCATGGACTGTATCCTGCCAGGCTCCTCTTTTCATGGGGATTCTCCAGGTAAGAATATTGGAATGGCTCTCTATGCCTTCCTTCAGGGGATCTTCACAACCCAGGGATCACACCCAGGCCTCCTGCATTGTGGGAGGATTCTTTACCATTTATTTGAACTACCAGGGAAGCCAACAAAATGGCATTCCATCCCACACACTGAATTTCCAACAGATTTTGATTAGTTCTGGCAAAGTTCATCAAATTGTTTACTGTCTGTGCCTGTTTATCTAGATGTGTATGTATCTAGTGGGGCTGTAAGAGAAGAGTTGTTAATGATGAAGGTAAAAAGATGTTAATGTAGTGAATATGAACACATGCAATTTTCACTGTTACTTAAATCCATGCGGCGTGGAGCATGCCTGCGTCCGCGAGCGAAGGGAACGCGCTCCTCGGGACTCATCCAAGTATAAAAGTTTATAATTTTACAGCAGTTGAAATACTGACATCAATATTAAAATAAAAGCAAGTTTTACATAACAATCAAAAATACAAAAGACTGAAGGAAGAGACCCTGTATGAAAAACTGGGCGATTCAGCGAGTCGAGACTGTACCAGTGGCGGAAATGGAAAATGGCGCCCGCCCACCCTCCCCAGGTGACCAGTAATTGTAGAGCAACGTTAGATTTGCAAAAATGTTGTAAACAAGTTCTTGCCAAACCAATCCCTTCCTTTTACGATGCCACAGGTCGCTGCTTATGAGGGAGCAAACTTCTTGGCTTGTGCTCGAACCCTTTTCTCGTATTCCACTCTGTTTTGGCAGTAGATCGTGTAGGCCTCTGCTTGAGCTGGGTCTTGGATATTTGGTTCGTTTAGAAGTTCCTGTATTCCTAATAAGATCTGCTTGATGGTGATGGCTGGCCGCCAGTCCTTGTCCTCCTCCAGGATGGACAGGCACACTGTGCCTGAGGGGTACACGTTTGGGTGGAACAGCGGCGGTTCAAACTTGCATTTTGGTGGTGAGGATGGGTAATCGTCTTTGAACAGCATCCGTAGTTTAAACAAGCCTCCTTCCCATGGGGTCCCCTTCTTCCCAGGAATGGCACACTCCCAATTCATGAGGTTCATCGTGCCGTCAGGGTTCTTTGTTGGGACGGCCACGAAACCAAACGGGTGGTCTTTTCTCCAAGCTTTCCTCTCCTGGGCGAGTCTGCTGAGGGCAATCCCCGACATGTTCGCGTCCCTCGGGCGGCCCGGCCCGGCGAGCGAGGCGTACTAGGCGGCGGCGGCGACGGCGGCGGCGTCTGCGTTCCCTTTGTCTCGGGACAATGGTTTTAGTTTACAATGGTTTAGTATACAATGGTTTTTTTTTTTTTATTTTTCACTCCTAAAATATTAAAATTTATTACCTTAACCAGCAATAAATTAAACTCTTTCTTCCATCATTAAATGGGCTTATAATTGTGTAACAAATCATGAATAGTAAGAAATTGCTGCCGTGGAGGGTTCTACCACTAACTTTCAGGTGTCAGTGTTGTTCTTAATGTTATAAAGATATAAATATATGAAATGGAATTTACATCTTGATTTATAATTTTTGTCTCTTAGTATATCTTAGTACATTGAAAGGTGATTAGAAATAACTACATCACAAATCAGCACTTTTCACACATTTGTCTTTTCTGAGCAACTACTTTTTATTTCCTGCTAACTCCAAAATACTGCCATTCTAGAAGTAAGGAAAGTTGAGACTCAAATATAACTTTAAAAATAAGGGTGGATTGGGTGAAGAAGTTCACTGCCCCACTCATAACTCCCAGGATGCTTTTTCCTAGAGTTCTGTGATTTGTGAAACATCAGTTAGGAACTGAATTTGAAAGAGTTGGTATTGTTGACTCTTCTTCCATAACTGAAAACGTAGAAGTATCAATGGTGAATCTTATCTTAGAAGGAAAAGTGTGTTACATTATTGAGGGCCTTCAAAAGTCTCTTATCTCTTATTTCTCAGAAAGAACTGTTGAAAGATCAGTATCAGTGCAGGTTGGAAGAATGAAAGAATTTGTGGAAGATATATTTCATGAAAAAAGAAAAGGTTCTATAGGTTCCTTCCTAGCACAAAACAAAAGTCTGCAAAACAGTTTTGGGACAAGAAAATAGTCTCTTCTCAGAGGAACAGCACTGTTTCCAAATAAAGAAGCTGTCAGTGAGTTCATGCCTGGTGTTATTTGTAAAAAGAATAATAATAGTGATAATAACAAAAGGTTTTAGGGTAATCCTCAAGCCCTTTATTACCATAGAAGAGATGATTCTTTTGGAGAGTTGTTTACCAGTTGGTAACTTCTGTTTTCATTTAGTCTAGAAAGAATTTTTTTTAAAACAAAGAATTTAATAAATCACATCTACTTTTACCTTTTTCCTACTGCTAAAATTTTCCTCACTTAATTTTTTTCAGTGACTATAATTAAATTCTCTACAGGCACCTATGATTAGAGGTTATTTTCACCATTCAAAAAACAAGCAGCTACACTTATGCTAGTGTGAATAAAATTTTTCTCAAGTTTTTTGTCCTTTCTTTCATTATGTCCACTTTGTGTGGAATTTTAAGTGTTGTGCTATAGTATATCACAAAGGATTTGCAAAATAACTGAGTTTAGGATGATTGTTTAAAAACTACTATTGTAAAGTCATGAAAAGTTTTAAATCTTGCATTGTAGTTTAGTTTTCTCACTTTTGGACTTCCCTGGTGGCTCAGCTGGCTAAAAATCTGCCTACAAGGTGAGAAACCTGAGTTCAGTCCCTAGTTTGGAAGATTCCCCTGGAGAAGGGAACAGGTACCCACTCCAGTATTCTGGCCTAGAGAATTCCATGGACTGTATAGTCCATGGGTAGCAAAAAGTCAGACAACACTGAGAGACATTCATTTTCTCACTTTGGATAATTTTAATTTGAGCTGAAATGCCTTGGATTATGTGTGTACTAAAGTTAAATGATTTAGGTCATACCTGAATTGTCTAGTGGTTTTCCCTACTTTCTTCAATTTAAGTCTGAATTTGGCAATAAGGAGTTCATGATCTGAGCCACAGTCAGCTCCTGGTCTTGTTTTTGCTGACTGTATAGAGCTTCTCCATCTTTGGCTGCAAAGAATATAATCAATCTGATTCTGGTGTTGACCATCTAGTGATGTCCATGTGTAGAGTCTTCTCTTGTGTTGTTGGAAGAGGGTGTTTGCTATGACCAGTGCGTTCTCTTGGCAAAACTGTATTAGCCTTTGCCCTGCTTCATTCTGTACTGCAAGGCCAAATTTGCCTGTTACTCCAGGTGTTTCTTGACTTCCTACTTTTGCATTCCAGTCCCCTGTAATGAAAAGGACATCTTTTTTGGGTGTTAGTTCTAAAAGGTCTTGTAGGTCTTCATAGAACTGTTCAACTTCAGCTTCTTCAGCATTACTGGTTGGGGAATAGGCTTGGATTACCGTGATATTGAATGGTTTGCCTTGGAAATGAACAGGGATCATTCTGTCATTTTTGAGATTGTATCCAAGTACTGCATTTCGGACTTTTTTGTTCACCATGATGGCTACTCCATTTCTTCTAAGGGACTTCTGCCCATAATAGTAGATATAATGGTCATCTGAGTTAAATTTACCCATTCCAGTCCATTTTAGTTCACTGATTCCTAGAATGTCAACATGTACTCTTGCCATCTCCTGGTTGACCACTTCCAATTTACCTTGATTCATGGACCTGACATTCCAGGTTCCTATGCAATATTGCTCTTTACAGCATCAGACCTTGCTTCTATCACCAGTCACATCCACAGCTGGGTATTGTTTTTGCTTTGGCTCCATCCTTCATTCTTTCTGGAGTTATTTTTCCACTGATCTCCAGTAGCATATTGGGCACCTACTGACCTGGGGAGTTACCCTTTCAGTATCCTATTGCTTTGCCTTTTCATACTATTTATGGGGTTTTCAAGGCAAGAAAACTAAAGTGGTTTGCCATTCCCTTCTCCAGTGGACCACATTCTGTCAGACCTCTCCACTATGACGCGCCCGTCTTGGGTGGCCCCACACGGCATGGCTTAGTTTATTGAGTTAGACAAGGCTGTGGTCCATGTGATCAGATTGACTAGTTTTCTGTGATTATGGTTTCAGTGTGTCTGGCCTCTGATGCCCTCTCGCAGCACCTACCACCTTACTTGGGTTTCTCTTACCTTGGACGTCGGGTATCTCCTCATGGCTGCCCCTCCTTACCTTGAATGTGGAGTAGCTCCTGTCGGCCCTCCTTTGCCCGGTTCCTGACATTGTATAGGAGACAGGGATCAGGCCATCCCCATGGAAAAGAAATGCAAAAAAGCATAATGGCTGTCTGAAGAGGCCTTACAAATAGCTGTGAAAAGAAGAGAAGCGAAAAGCAAAGGAGAAAAGGAAAGATATAAGCATGTCAATGCAAAGTTCCAAAGAATAGCAAGGAGAGATAAGAAAGCCTTCCTCAGCAATCAATGCAAAGAAATAGAGGAAACCAACAGAATGGGAAAGACTAGAGATCTCTTCAAGAAAATCCGAGATACCAAGGGAACATTTCTGCAAAGATGGGCTCGATAGAGGACAGATGGTATGGACCTAACAGAAGCAGAAGATATTAAGAAGAGGTGGCAAGAATACACACAAGAACTGTACAAAAAAGATCTTCATGACCCAGATAATCACGATGGTGTGATCACTGACCTAGAGCCAGACATCCTGGAATGTGAAGTCAAGTGGGCCTTAGAAGGCATCACTATGAACAAAGCTAGTGAAGGTGATGGAATTCCAGTTGAGCTATTTCAAATCCTGAAAGATGATGCTGTGAAAGTGCTGCACTCAATATGGCAGCAAATTTGGAAAACTCAGCAGTGGCCACTGGACTGGAAAAGGTCAGTTTTCATTCCAATCCCAAAAAAAGATAATGCCAAAGAATGCTTAAACTACCACACAATTGCACTCATCTCACATGCTAGTAAAGTAACGCTCAAAATTCTCCAAGCCAGGCTTCAGCAGTATATGAACCGTGAACTTCCAGATGTTCAAGCTGGTTTTAGAAAAGGCAGAGGAACCAGAGATCAAATTACCAACATCTGCTGGATCATGGAAAAAGCAAGAGAGTTTCAGAAAAACATCTATTTCTGCTTTATTGATTATGCCAAAGCCTTTGACTGTGTCGATCACAATCAACTGTGGAAAATTCTGAAAGAGATGGGAATACCAGACCACCTGACCTGCCTCTTGAGAAATCTGTATGCAGTCAGGAAGCAACAGTTAGAACTGGACATGGAACAACAGACTGGTTCCAAATAGGAAAAGGAGTACGTCAAGGCTGCATATTGTCACCCTGCTTATTTAACTTATATGCAGAGTACATCATGAGAAATGCTGGGCTGGAAAGCACAACCTGGAATCAAGATTGCTGGGAGAAATATCAATAACCTCAGATATGCAGATGACACGATCCTTATGGCAGAAAGTGAAGAGGAACTAAAAAGCCTCTTGATGAAAGTGAAAGTGGAGAGTGAAAAAGCTCAACATTCAGAAAACGAAGATCATGGCATCCGGTCCCATCACTCCATGGCAAATAGATGGGGAAACAGTGGAAACAGTGTCAGACTTTATTTTTGGGGGCTCCAAAATCACTGCAGATGGTGACTGCCGCCATGAAATTAAAAGGCGCTTACTCCTTGGAAGGAAAGTTATGACCAACCTAGATAGCATATTGAAAAGCAGAGATATTATTTTGCCAACAAAGGTCCGCCTAGTCAAGGCTATGGTTTTTCCGGTAGTCATTAATGGATGTGAGAGTTGGACTGTGAAGAAAGCTGAGCGCCAAAGAATTGATTTGAACTGTTGTACTGTGGTGTTGGAGAAGACTCTTGAGAGTCCTTTGGACTGCAAGGAGATCCAACCAGTCCATCCTAAAGGAGATCAGTCCAGGCTGTTCATTGGAAAGGCTGATGCTGAAGCTGAAACTCCAGTACTTTGGCCACCTCATGCAAAGAGTTGACTCATTGGAAAAGACCCTGATGCTGGGAGGGATTGGGGGCAGGAGAAGGGGACGACAGAGGATGAGATGGCTGGATGGTATCACTGACTCGATGGACATGAGTTTGAGTGAACTCCAGGAGTTGGTGATGGACAGGGTGGCCTGGCCTGCTGTCATTCATGATGTCGCAAAGAGTCGGACACGTCTGAGCATCTGAACTGAACTGAAGTGAAAGTTAAATGATCAAACATGAGTCATTAACAGTTAAATTCAGTGAGTCATTAAAATAAATAAAAATTGATTTATCTTTTCTATTCCTGGATTAGCATTTTGTATATTAGTGTTTGAGCAATACATACCTTTCCTTAAAATCAAGTTTTGTATCTGTATAAAATAAGTATGGGAAGTAAAAGTGAGAGTAGCTCCCAAATTTACACCTAACTAAATAGCCATATTTTGATGGAATGAGAGTTACAGAGTGAATTATAAGAAAGAGAGTAGGGATCATTTGTCATATAAGAATCATAGTTACACATGATTATTATAGACTTTAATTCCACATAGTTTTCAAAGCTAATTTTGAAATTTAGAAAAATAATATAACTTGGGCCAAACCTATTGTTTTACTATGTGGTACTTAGTTTTTCTTAAGTTAGTGCATAATTATCCATGACCCTTGACTAAAGGTAAAAAAGAAATCTATGGAGGAGCTGGGTTCATTTTTAGATATAGGTTTTTGGGTGTTTGGAGTTGATACTTATTACATGCTATCTGAATTTCCCCTCTTCCTAACCATGGGTTTTTGCTAATTAAAATAATGAATTTACTCCTTTTTTGAAGTGACACATTTTTATTTTTAAAATTGAAATTGATTGCAAATATACAGGGTTTTATTATCTAGAATCAATGATACTAGTAGATTTTTAATGAAGGGTGTCTCTATGTCTGGTGTTTGTGCATGGATATACACAAATACAGATACTGGCTTTTACAGCTTTTCTTTGAAGATTTAAAATCCCTTTCTAATTTTTTACACAAAACACGAACACAGGATGTGTTTGCAAAATACTGGATGATGAATTATATTGCCATTCTCTAGTTTTCTGTGAACTCTTTTATTTGTATAGTAGCTATATGCTTAGACTTTGAGAATGTAAGAAGTGAAGTACCCTGAAAAGTATCACATGATGGCACTGTTTCCATTTCCACATCCAATATTATGAAATAAAGCTATAATAAGTTGGTATTAAGAATGGGGTGTAATGCCAATATATTTTGTATAATATATGTAAAATAAATCTAACCACTAAGGTTATTAATACAGATACTTACGTGATGGTGTAGATTTTTTACAAAGTATTTTGTAAAAGTTTGTATATTTTTCATGTCTGAAATTTAGATCACAAAGAAACAGTTTATCTAGAATTCTAGAAATTTTTATATGACACAAAGCCATTTCAATCAATACTTCAATTATTTTAGGAATTATTTTTTATAAATACTCGATTTGGTACTTAATTTTATGTGGGAAAGAATAGTGCTGTATTACACACAAGATTTAATTTTGCTAAATATGACCATCCACAGAAATATTTCTGGGCAATGCCAAGGAAGTCCAGAAATAAAACTGATTTGAGGAAAGTTCATGGATCAAAGGTTGAAGGGATCAAGCATAATTTTAAAGTGAAGAAATTTCAGGTATGGTCAGCCTATATATTGAAAGGTTCATTAATCTGAGGAATGTAGATATTAAATGGTCTGTGATTTCAAATACCATAATTTATTATGGTAAACAGTCTCCTAAATAATAGGCATGACAAAAATGGTATAGGGTAATTATCATCTCAAATATGCAAGTACAATTTTCTGTTCACAACTAAAAAGAAACATGATTGCTCAGAACACTTTGATACTTTGAAGTGCAACTTACATGGATGTGTATATTTAAAGGTTAACCAAATATCAATATTTCACCCAATTTTATCCTTAATAATGAATTAACAAAAGCAAATATTGATGCATCTTCCCAGTGGCATGTGTGGTTAAGAAAATTATATGTATATATATATATATATATGGCTATAAAATATTAAATGATCCCCCCACCCCATGATGATGAAGAACCTAATGGCCAGTAGGTGCAGCAAGTGAGTGCCTTAAGAATATTTTGAAAAGTAGTCAATTTTATTTTGATATGACAGATAAACATTGCATAATTCTCCTTTTCGTTTATCTGTGAACTTGAATCAGGGAAAATATATGTATAGGAAGTATTACTAGTGTCTTAGAAGTCCATCTTGAAACAAGAGTTTCTCTTACCTTATAGGTTCAACGATACATTGGTGTCATATCATCTCTTTAGTAAAAGTGACAGTTTGCATAATATTTTTTACCATAGGAGAAAAACTTAAATTGTGATATTGAGGAAATTGTTGAAAAACTGCTTAATGGTATAATGATAAAATGTATTCATAAATCTTCTGTAAAAGGAAAATATCCACTGTAAGATCTGTTCATTTGTTGTAGAAGAGAGGGAGACTAAAAAAAAAAAAAAGAAAGAAACTAGCATACTGAAATAGGAGATTTCCATGTTCACTGTATTTCACCATGCAAATTACTTGCAATTTCCAAATGTCAGTGTTACTTTTCAGGACAAATTTCACACAAAAGGAATTCAGTGATTATTCATCCAGTTTAATTAATTCAATTAAATAAGTCTGATGCTGTCAGGTGTTCTTTTAATAATTGAATCAACATGCAGATACATAATAAGCATAAAAGCGTTTCTATGGCTGCAGTTAATTTAGATCCAAAAGAATCTGCTGTTCCTCTACATTTGATATAGATTATTCTATAATATTTCAGTAATGGGTTGCACAAAGGCTGGCTTTTAATTCTTTGCTTTCTCGAATGTCTTTATATATAATGGTTTAAAACAGAAGGTGTTCAAGAGAGGGTGACCTTTTTTCCATTACCATGGTTCCTGTCATTAATGCATTATAATTTTCTTTAGAAGTCTGGAAAAATGTGTATGTGTGCAGTATGTAGCAGGTATGAATCAAAGCATGTTAGTGAAAGTTTAGAACTGTCTGTTACTACTTTTAAAAAGGAAGATGCATAGGACATATTTTTTGTTCTCAATATATATTTATTTTTCTTACTGTGAACAGTTAAACCATTTTTACGTATTATTCTCATCTCATTTAAAAATTTTAGTTTTTATTTTATAACAATACTAATCTTACTAATATTCGAAAAATATGCAGTATAACTAAATTTAAATCAAAAAGTAAAGTGGTTTTTAATTTTGATTTTTACATAATGGTAACCTCATATAAAGATTAAATTATGAAAGGATATTAATCATATATTAAAAAGGTTGGGGTAAATGATTTACTTGGAGTTCTCAGCAGTGCTTGATGTCATAATTATTGTAAATATTAATTGCTGTGCTAAAAATGTAAGCAAGCCGATTTTGTATTAGATGAAAAATGAAAATAGACTGTGTACTGGTAAATAGATAATCATACAAAAGTAATTGGGGTTTTAAAACCCCAATCTATTCTGCCAGCATGAGCTCGTTTGCATGTTAATCACAAGAGTGATTTCCTACTTCACAAGGAAGTCCACACTCTTTCATAACCACTTTTAATTGCATTTAAAATGATTCAGGTTTGTAACATTAGAAATGAAGGCGTATCTGTGTCAAATTAATAAAAATGTCCCTGAAAATCTTTATAGACTATAAATACTCAAATATTTTAAGGACTTCTATTTTTAATTGGAATATGTAGAGGCCCGTTACATATTTTGAGTGTTATTAATGATAGCATAGCTATGGTATGATGTGCCAATTTTAAAAAGATCACTTTAAAAAATGAGACTATATTTTCAATTATGTGAGGTTTTCTCTGATTTCAATGCGCAGATACTTACTCTGAAACTCAGTTTTAAAACTTTGCAGTAACTATGACTTTAGAGTAAAAGAATGTAACACTGAAATTTTGGAGATTACGTTTTTATAAATTCTCATGGCAGATGACTTCATCATTTAATCTTCCTTAGATGCACACATTCTCAACATTAAATTTTTACTAGTAATAAGTTTTTCAATAATAAAATTTAATGCTGAAAGTTAACTGTTTTCAACTATAAATATTATTTTGGTATTAACTTAAAAAAGCTGTATTATTAACAGTAAATATTAAAACTGTCATTTAGAAGGCATTATGGTATAAGAAAATGTGTTAAATCAAAAAATACATTTTAACTTTTAAAAATGAGTGTCATTTATTTCCTAGACCAATATGAATGGAATTTTAGTGTTTACATCATGAAATTTGTCTAACTTACTCTGCTTTATGCAGTGGGTAAATGTCAGAGTTAACACAAAATCATTAATTTATAGAACATGAAAAGGACTCCGTTTTTAGTAAATTCAAGATTTACAATCTCATCAATCACAAAATAATTTTTCACAGGCTGTTTGGAGGTTTATAGTCACACACACATATGCATCTATATACATATTTGATTATTAAACAAAAAGCACTCACAGTTTAAAAGAGTATATTTTCTTTCATCACCAGGTGTTCTTTCTAATATAAATGACCAAGATGATGTTTCCATAACATAGCTTGAGGTGCTCTGGAGATTAAAACTACCAAAACAGATCTATTAAATTTTTCATAGAGAGGGTCCACAAGGGATAATAAGCCAATATTTCTTGTCCCATATTCCAGATGTTTTATGTAATTCTGCATCTTTCTAAACTAAATCGTACCTTCTCCAGAAAAAAAAAAAAAATGTACTATAGAGACTGAGATGAAAGGCCAGAGCTGTTGAAATGTTAATTTTGCTATCTGCTGTTGAGGTCTGCTACCTTTTTGTATTTTTTTCCTACTCCCAGTTGCTCAGTTCTGTTTTATGAATGTTGTGGTATTTCAGCTGTTTGAAGTTTAGAAAACTAGGAGCATGACTCTGACTTAACAGCGCTGCACGGTATATGACAGTGTGATAGACGAGCTTTCTTAATGATTCCCTCTTTCAACTTCAGTGTATTAATAATTTAAATATTATTGTGATCAACAGAAATAATGAGAATAGTTTTTTCGTGGCTTTTTGTGAATCTTTAAAATTATAGACAAATGACTGAGGAAGAAAATGATCAATGAAAACTATTCTGTTTCTTTCGTGTGTTTAGTCTTTCTTTCAGATTTTGTTTGTTGCCACAATCCCCTGTTAGGGGTTCAGAGCAAAACATTTCCAGAAACTTTACTTTCTTTCAGGCTTAGATAGAGGAGTGTTAGCCCTTCTGAGGTGATAGGCTTGGAGAGATTTCTTGATTCTCCAGTAGCATATACTTGCTTAGTTAAAGGTCATGTGGCTTGTATAATTGTGTACATTTACACATCTCTGTATAAAAAGAATACCCTTTCTTCATTTGGAGGGAATGTATTACTCTATAATGTATTCTGAGAAAGATGCTGTTTTTTATGACCATGTAAAATTTACCTGATTTAAACAAACCTGCTTTATGAGGTAAGAATTCTTATACTTTTTATATCTTATGCAGTATGTGAATATAACTGAGTTTATGTTTCTGAAATAGTTGATTTCTGCCTCACATCTATATCCTAGGTTTTTTACCAGCTGGTTGTTCACAATTAAAAAGGAAAAAAAAAAAACCAACCACCTTGGTCATCTGAATCTAAATAGTAACTGATAGTGTCTAGTCTTTTTGTCAATTCAGTCACAAACCTCTAGAAATTGTTCCTTCATTCCCAATACTATTTAAGCAAAATCATTTAAACTCAATGATTTCATTGAAGAAATACTAGGAAAACAATCTTTCTATTTGTGTTAAGGCTGTTAGAGGAAACTATTTAATATATGATGATAATTTCTTCTGATCCCACAAAGCCATTTTATACAATTGCTTGGTTTCCTTTGAATTATGAAGATGGCAATTCCATAAGTTGGAGACAGATGCATACATTGAATTGGCCAAAAAGTCCATTCTGGGTTTTATAACATCTTACAAAAAACCAGAACGGACTTTTTGGCCAACCCAATATTATGACAGCATCTGTGTGTTGCTGTGGAAAAGTTGGAAAACGTGTGACCTGTGTGTATAAACACACCAAGGAAAATAGAAAAAAATATAGACTTTGTGTTGTGACAAAAAAAAATGAAGTGCCAAATGATGACATGTACATTTTCTTTGATTACACTTTGTGTCACCCAATTGAAAGTTTATCATATGCTCTCTTTAATTTGAACTTCAAATCCAAAAATCCAACTTTTTTTTAAATTTTTTTTCAAATTTGCTATCTTGGGTTGACATTTGCAACCTTTTGAGGAAAACAAGTCTGCCAAGTGTGTGTGTGTGCATGTGTGTGTGTGTATTAAGTATAAAACTTAGAGGCTCCTCTTAACCACTGAGATATGATTCTGTAGTTAGTGTCATTTGTTGGTATTACTTTTTGAGTTTAAAGTTACAAAAGTTAATTTTTGAAGTGCTAATTTTGCAATTAAAATGTCACTCCCTTGTGTTTGTACCCTCACTGTGTTAAAAACCACCCTATAGAATAAAACTCCTGCGATTTTAACTCTCTTGTAAGAATCATTGAAATCATATGACATTCAAGGATCTCTTAAACATGCTATTTTGGATAGATTATCCTGTTTCATCAAATATTTGAATTTTAATTACCACCCATGTGTTGTTGGTCAGTCACTCAGCCATGTCCAACTCTTTGCAACCCCAAAGGACTGAAACACAACAGGCTTCCCTGCCTTCACTATCTCCCAGAGTTTGCTCAAACTCATATCCATTGAGTCGGTGATGCCATCCAACATCTCATCTTCTGTTGCCCCCTTCTCCTCCTGCCCTCAATCTTTCCCAGTATCAGGGTCTTTTTCAATGAGTCAGTTTTTCTCATCAGGTGGCCAAAGTATTGGAGCTTCAGTTTTAGCATCAGTGTTTCCAAAGAATATTCAGGGTTGATTTCCTTTAGGATTAACTGGTTTGATCACCTTGCTGTCCAAGGAACTCTAAAGAGTCTTCTCTAGCACCACAGTTTGAAAGCGTCTATTCTTTAGCACTCAGCCTTCTTTATGGTCCAACTCTCACATCCGTACATGACTTAAAAAAACCATAGCTTTGATTAGACAGACCTGTGTCAGCAAAGTGATGTCTCTGTTTTTTAATATACTATCTAGGTTGATCATAGCTTTTCTTCCAAGGAGCAAGCATCTATTAATTTCATGGTGGCAATCACTGTCCACAATGATTTTTTTGAGCCCAAGAAAATAAAATCTGTCACTATTTCCACTTTTCCCCTTCTATTTACCATGAAGTGATGGGATCAGATGCCATGATCTTAATTTTTTGAATGTTGAGTTTTAAGCCAGCTTTTTCATTCTCCTCTTTCACTCTCATCAAGAGACTCAGTTTTGTTTTGTTTTTTTTTCCTGCCATTAGGGTGGTGTCATCTACATATTTGAGGTTGTTGATATATCTCCCAGCAACCTTGATTTCAGCTTGAGCTTCATCAAACCTGGCATTTCACATGATGTACTCTGCATATAAGTTAAATAACCAAGGTGACAATTTACAGCCTTGATGTACTCCTTTCCCACTTGAACCTGTCCGTTGTTCCATGTCTGGTTCTAAATGTTGCTTCTTGACCTGCATACACATTTCTCAGGAGGCAGGTAAGGTGGTCTGGTATTCCCATCTCTTGAACAATTTTCCAAGTTTGTTGTGATCCACACAGTCAGAGGCTTTAGTGTAGTCAGTGAAGCATAAGTCGGTGTTTTTCTGGAATTCCCTTGATTTTTCTATGATCCAGTGGATGTTGGCAATTTAATCTCTGGTTTCTCTGCCTTTTCTAAGTCCAGCTTGTACATCTGGGAGTTCTTGGTTCACATACTTTTGAAGCCTAGCTTGAAGGATTTTGATCATTACCTTTCTAGCATGTGAAATTGTGGGTAGTTTGAACTTTCTTTGGCATTGCCTTTCTTTGGGTTTGGAATGAAGACTGACACCCATACTTAATATCAAAAGTATCCTTAAAGATAATTTAAATGTTTCATGTATGGTATTTTAAACTTCTGTCTTTTCTTTTAATTTCTCATGATTTAGAGAATAAATTGTGTCTTGAGTTCTTTTTAACTTACATGTCAGAAAGTTATAGACAATTACTTAACAGATAATCACATCCAGTGTCTTCTGTAATGATACCATTTTTATTGGTGTATTCCTTATTTTCTTCTTAAAATCAAATAAAGTTAAGATTGTTAAAACTTCCATGTTTCTAGCAGCAGCCTAAATACTAATAAGCAATGATGAAGTTGAAAGTTAGAATATGATATAGAATATGCCTAAACTCAATTTTTCTAACTCATTTAAGATATCATCTTTAGATTGATGAACAGATATCTGTAGGATTGTTTAACAAACTCTATCAATATATCCAAGAAGAAAATGTCTCTACTGTATATGTCACGTATTTAGAAATAATTTATTACTAAGAAAATCATACTAGTAGGTGTTGATGTTCCTTAACAACTATATAGTAATCACACACAAAAAAATAGTCCGTACATCCATCAGTTAATTCCTTTTCTCTGATTCAGAGGAAAGCTTCTTTGTATTTATTTTCTAGGTCTCATTTTTCTTCCTAACTCAAAGAACTAAAGAAAAATGTTCACTCCCTCATTAGTTTGCTAGGCCATTTTTCAGGAATCTTTTCCCATTCTTCACCTTTATGGTTTGCACCCTGACTGAATCAGCTGCCAGACCAACACTACCTTTTATAGTTTGCTCATAAACTCACCCACCTGGCAGCAGTTTTGACTGCTCAAAGGAATCACTGCCAAAGTCTACTAGATTCTTACAACTCGTTTGGAAGCTGATTATCAGGAATTTAAGGTTCTATTCCTGTCCTGGGACTTAACTTCCTTTTTGCTTTATTTTGTATCTTGATGAAATGGGTAACTAAGTCTTTTGAGGCTGTAAGATTCCTTGCCAGAGGCTTTACATATATGCAAGGTGTTATTGCACACTAATTCACAAAGTTTTGTAACATGTTATTGCTATTACTTTAGTAACTTAAAGAGCCATCTTAAACTTAGGATCACTAACAAAAAACTTCCAATTTTTGACTATTTTGTTTTCTGAAATTCAAATCAATAATCTAGCTTTATTTTATTTATTTATTTTTTTTCACCGTTAGGACACAAACGTTTATGTGTTTCACTAGTGGAAATAATTATACAGGTAATACAGCATCATCTAAATCTCAAAATTATCTACAGTATTACATTATCACACATGATAGTATGCAAGTGAAATAAAGTGAAAGTGTTAGTGGCTCAGTCATGTCTGACTCTTTGTGACCCTGTGGACTGTAGCCCACCAGGCTCCTTTGTCCATGGAATTTTCTAGGCAAGAATACTGGAATGGGTAGCCTGTCCCTTCTCCAGGGGATCTTCTCGACTCAGGGATTGAACCTGGGTCTCCTGCATTGCAGGCAAGTTCTTTACCATCTGAACAATTCTCAAATATCCCCCAATAAAATTCTTTTCAATATAGCTTAGTTCTAAGCATAGCCATTATATTTTAATTTCTTGAGTATAGGCTTTCCTAATTATTGGAGAGTTTCATATTTTATCCTATCACATTTATAAAAACTTTTATTTGTGAAAAGTTTAGGAAAAACTCTAGTTAAATACCTAGAAGTTAGATAAATGCTTAAGTTAATTACAAGGTCAGTGTTACACATTTTTAAGGCTTTGAATATCTATGGTCAACTGGCTTCAAAATTTTACTGCTCATACAGCTTAATATGTACATCTTGAATGTGTCTGTTTCACCTCAAAGTTATTTCCCACCTACTGTAGCTATTTCTGTCAAGAGTTTGTCTACTCAGTAGTTCCCTGCCTGTAATTATGTTACTTCATCCTCCTCATTCCAGCATTGAAGAAAACTCTAAGGAAATAAAAAAAAGAATTTACAGAGAAATAATTAATGGTTATATGATAATTAACTATGCAATCGCTATATTTTATTAATTTCAGCTTCTCATATTTGACCGATTTATTTGAAGAGAATTTTACTATATTCTTATACTCTTTAGAGAAATGTTCAGTATAAAATGCTTGAAGTACTGATAACTGAATTTAGATGGTATTGATAATCTTTAAAAATAACTTATCAAGCACTAACTTTATCATCCCTGAACTGTAAGTTGGGGATTATCAAATATTTTTTAAATGTTATCATTAGAACCAACATTATCTATATGTACTCTGTTTAGTTCTTTGTGGCATATCAAACATGTCCCCATAATTATAACACATTTTATTCTCAGCAGTTTTTGAGGGCTCTTTCTGTATACGTTTTCCCTTGCCACTTGCTTCCTTGAAGCTTTTTGAAACTTGCTTAATTGATCCAGATAGTTAGGGACAGACTTGTTAATAAATATTCACTCATTCCTATTCCAAGTTCAGCACATTTTCCGTCCTGAATTACTGCTTATTTATATGCAATGAAGAGGTGAAAAAAACACAGAAGTGGGGGAGAACAAAATGAGTAAAGAGCAGAAGAAAAGGGAATTAGAGTTAGCATCATAGTATTAAGTGAGCTACCCGCTGAGGTCATTTAATAAATGTTACATAGAAATGGAAACTAGTAATGATTAATATTATGCCTTTTTTTTTTTTTTTTTTTGTATTTACTGGACAATTCATGCTTGCAAAGATTGTTCTTGACTGAATGGTGACATGTAATTGGTATATGTACTTCTCTCACCTTAGGGCCTCTGTGCTGTCTGTTGCCTTAAATGTGCTTCCTCAAGATATCTGCATGGCTAACTCCTTTGCTTTCCTTAAATGTTTACTCACATGTCGCCTGTATGCAACTGCCTGATCATTTTATTTAAAAATGCAATAAACTCTTCCTCCCCTGGTTATGTCCAGCTTTGTCTACTCTATCCATAAACATTCTATGTAATTTTCTCTTTTATTATGTTTGTTTTCAATCATTCCTGACTAGAATATAAGCCTCATGAAGGCAGGGATTTTTGCAAATTGGTTTTTTATTGTCTGTCTCTCCCCCTTGAATATAAGCTAATAATGGCAGGATTTTTTTTGTCTGTTTCATTCATTAACAGGGTCTAAGTGTTTAGAACATTACCTGGCATATGATTCCCATCATTACTTGTTTATCAGATGGAGTACAGGGTGTAGTTTGATAGACAAGAACTATAAAACATGGTAATCCCTGAGATACAGTCTGCCATCAGCCTGCTGCATTTGTGATTTTCAGCTTAAATTCTGTGATACTCTTATGAATGTCTAAGTTTATGAAAAAGATAGGGGTAGTAAAGAAATGTTATGCCCACTTAAAAAGCTTTGTAGCTGTGGTCTATACTTTGTTGTAACCAATGTCATGCTACAAAGATATTAACTTTAGCACAGCACCCCACAGCAAGAAGAAAAGCCGTGACTCCCCATTGAATGCCAACATATTGGTTGGCAAGCATAATATGGTACAACTTTACTCTTCATCTGGGACATTTTTATATTGTATTAGTGCACTGTGCACTGTTTCAGTTGATCAGTGTTCCAAATGTAAGCTAGGATTTAGTGCCAGGTGGCATGCCTGAGACACATAAAGATTTTGTGGATAACAGATGTAGAGAAATGTAGGGACTTCTCATATTTACTGTAGACATATTTCCTTAAGAGATACTTGGAGTATTTATTCTTTTAATCACTACTTAAGCAAATGAAGTTTTCGCCTAAATATAGGACCTCCTAATTCCAATTGAATCTTTATGAACTGTTTACATTAGGGCTTACAATAAAGGTAAAGGTAAATAATAATTTTTCCCCCAATCTCTTTTATATTGCCTTGTGTAAAGAGAAATTTTTAAAAATGACATTAAAAGATACAAATTAATTTAGTGGACCTACACAAATTCAAGCGCACACACCCAAACATATTCCTTTTTTTGTGTGTATTCTTTTTTCACCACCTTTTCCCCTTGTATTCTGTTAAGAATCTACTCCGTTTGTAAAAGGAGCACATTTTAAAAATAATTGTATAAACAGGGAAATGGATTGAAAGTAGAAATATTTAAAGTTGTATTACTTTACAATGAAGACAATTTGTTTTGACAAAAAATATAAAAACAATGTTTTTTTAAAAATTTTAAAAATTTAAATTTAAAAATTTTAAAAATGTTTTTTTAAAAATTTCTTCTTTCTAAAATAGGAATACTAAAAATATCGTATTGTACCATATGTATTCAATTAGTTTCTAATTGAAAGAATGCATTGCAGGACTGCTGTTAAATTGTATAGTTTTCTCAAAATATTTCAATAAAAATAAACAGTGATGAAGCTCGATGTGTCCCAAATAAGATATTATTTTAAAATTGTATAGACTGGTGACAGCCAGTTTTATTAAATAAACAGATTCCATATGTCACATTAGGAAAATCATTTTTTTTATTTTGATAGTTGTATATTATGATGAATAATTTTGTAATGTACCTTTATGTCTGAAGTTATTTTTTTGTTATTTTGTATACAGCTTAAGATTATTTAGTCTGCAAATGCTTAAACTAAAACTTCTTTCAAGGTAGTGACTAACGGTTATTTTCAAAGTAGATGCTCAGTCTGTGAAGGCATTCCTTAATACTTTTTCTTTCTTTCTTTCTGGCATTAAGAACTTGATTATGTTCATGTTCAGAGTTCCTTTAGAGTTCCTAGTATGGCTGTTGAAATCTGTACTTCAAATGATCTCATTGTAATGCCTGTATTTCATTAATGACTGATTTTGTCTAAGGCTTGGGAGTGAAATATTTTTCATATGACACCACCCAAAATGCGTATAGTGCACCAGCTGCAAAAACCACAAACTGTCTGATTTTGGGGCTTTGGATGGTGAGAAAAATTCAATTGCTTAAAGTAAAGCTTGTATCTGTATTATAGCACATGGAAGTGGGACTACTGTAGACTTTAGACAAATGTCAAAAATATTATATTCTTATCAGCCTTGTTTCAACTAAAGATGAGCAATGTGCTTATGTTGTATTTGCCTTAGAATCCCAATGTACCTTTTTAACATTTGGCTGCATAATTATGGGTTTTATATTATTATTATAAACACCAACTTGAGGTTGATCAAAAAGAGAAAAAAAATGACCATCCATAGGTTTATAATAAAATTTTAAATGATTTTAAGTTTACTTATAGCTACACAGTGTTCCTTTTATGAAATTTTAAACAACTGTAGCCAAGTAAAAATCCTAGAAATTGCAAATTATAAATTTTGTATTAGTTTTATAAATTAGTTTGATCTTGAGTACTTTTAAATCAGTTAATTTATAAATATTATAGAATAAACTTAACTTTAAAACAAATGAAAAGACTTATGTATGGCCTGGGTCCTAATAAAACTATGATCTTGCCTTGATAACATTAATTTAAACCATGTAATAATAGTTCATAAGTGTTGATTATAGAAAATAACATTAAGATCTCCCTGATCTATTAACAATTTATGTATAACCAAATTATGGAGTACTTTTTTTTCCTGGATGTGTCTTCTAGGTTTTCTTTGAAGAACTAATTATTATATATACATGAATATATAAATAATATTTATATATATACACAGAGATACACATTTATATATTAAATATTTTAATATATATCACATTTACATTAAATATTTTAATGCCACATACATTTATTTTAATCTATAAAGATTAAATATTTTATTAAAATATATACATATATATGTATATATATGTTGTTTATGGTAAGAAAACTGTAGGACATAGTCATGTTGATTCTTTGCAAATCACTGCAGATGGTGATTGCAGCCATGAAATTAAAAGACGCTTACTCCTTGGAAGAAAGGTTATGACCAACCTTGATAGCTTATTGAAAAGCAGAGACATTACTTAGCTAACAAAGGTCCGTCTAGTCAAGGCTATGGTTTTTCCAGTGGTCATGTATGGATGCGAGGCTTGGACTGTGAAGAAAGCTGAGGGCCAAAGAATTGATGCTTTTGAACTGTGATGTTGGAGAAGACTCTTGAGAGTCCCTTGGCCAGCAAGGAGATCCAACCAGTCCATTCTAAAGGAGATCAGTCCTGGGCATTCTTTGGAAGGAATGATGCTAAAGCTGAAACTCCAGTACTTTGGCCACATCATGCGAAGAGTTGACTCATTGGAAAAGACTCTGATGCTGGGAGGGATTGGGGGCGGGAGGAGAAGGGGATGAGAGAGGATGAGATGGCTGGATGGCATCACCGACTCGATGGACGTGAGTTTGAGTGAACTCCGGGAGTTGGTGATGGACAGGGAGGCCTGGTGTGCTGCGATTCATGGGGTCGCAAAGAGTCGGACACAACTGAGCGACTGAACTGAACTCTCTTGATAACTTTGCCATGCCAGTTTATTTCTAATCAACTGGTAGTTAATGCTATCACCCTCACCAGTTTCACACTGCAGCAACAATTCCATTGACATTTGACTTTCAGATAGAAGATACTGTAGCAAAAGAAAGACTTAGAAAGTTTCCCCAAGAAACAGATATTTATTTTTGGAAAATACCTGACAAACTTATATGAACATTTTGGACATTGAAAATATATAAGGTTATTAAAATAAACTTTGTTAATTGCTGTTGTGATGAATGAAAGCACAATCATTTGTGGGGAAATAAATTAACAGAAGAGATTTTGAGGTTAATTAAATGGCATAGGATAAGGAATTTGTCAGAGATTATTAATCTCTGTTAGAGTAAAATCAGGACTTTCTTGACACCCCATTCTTAGTTGGTTAATATAAAATAAGTATTATGTTGATGCACATTTAAGAAAAATTCTGCCGATTAGAAAATGGATTTGGAGATAAATTTGATGAGATATCTTTAAAGACACTTCATAACAAAAATTTTTTAAAGTTATTAGTGGAGGAAGGAATCTGTTAAAAAACCTTAACATTTATGGATAATCTGACTATACAAAAACCCCTTTACTTTTTTCACTTTATTATTAATATTTTTATTATTTATGTAAATATTTGGTTAATAGGACAAGATTGTAAACATGACCATTGTATTAAATGGTTATGTGGTTTCTGATAGTTAATACAAGAGTTGCATAGCAAGAATTATTAAGAATTATCTAACTACCTTCTGCACCTTTGATAAATCAAAACCTGCAAGTGAAAGTTTAAAAATTAGGTCCCGATTACAGAAGTATGATTTTTTTCTATATCACTGACTAATCTAAACTCACCATTCTTTGTCTTTTTCTTCTTTATGCTTTACTATCTTTCCTGTACCTTAATTGATTAATTTATATTTCTTTCCCATGCTTCTCTTTTTCCGTTTAGGCTTCCCCCTGCTACTTTGTTCATATTTTTCTCCCCAGATGTTTAAGGCATACTTCTTCATATCATTAAAATTGATGTCCTTGTACATTTCCTTCTTATATTTTTCTATCCATGTAACTTTCTCCTTTTATATATATACATACGTATATATATATATATATATTTTTTTTTTTAATTCATGCTTCTGGTTCTCTCTCTCTTTCACTGTGTTCTGCTAAGAGCTTTAGTAAGTCAAAACTTATTTGGAAATTTCTCACATGTCTGTTCTGCAGCTTGGTATCAGCTGTTTCTGGTTTCTCTTGTAAAGCTTGGTCTTATGGAAAGAATACTGGCTAGAATCCAAAAGACATGGGATTGAGTGCAACTCTGGCCACAGCTTTCTTATCTATAAAATGAGAAGATCAGAATAAAACAGACTGAATTTCCTTACAGCTCTAAAATTCTATGAAGTATTCTTAAGCATATGCAGCAAGGAAGACTGGAATTTTTACCTTTGGGAGAGAGAAGGATGATTTTGCAAGGGCCCACAACATTCAACAGTACCTTATCCTGGGGCAGTCTCCAGCCCAAAGTCAGGGAACAAACCAAGCATCAGTTTACAGGTACCTAACACCTTGCCTCAGTTTTTCCTGAATGTCTAATGAACTGACTGTACTCATGCTAGGGCCAGAATTGGTTAGCACTATAAGGACCCAAATACATTTCACAGTTAGACTTTAAGATTATAGTTGTGAACTGTTATCTAGAGAGTCATTGATATAGATCATACAGGGTAGATTTAGAGTTCCAGAGAGACCCATTTGTTCCTGTCTGAATAATGCATTTTACAATGAAATATTATTATAAATATAATTTCAGACACTTCTCTTGTCCCAACAATTCTATGGCTTTATAAGTTTTTTTCTATATTCCTTGAAAGCACCTTCAACCAACTGTAGACCTCAGATGTAATTCAGAGAGATTTGGAGCAAATGTTAACTGATTTTTAATAACCAAGGCATTTCAGTAAAAGTTCTCCTAGAGCATGAAAGCTGCTTTTTTTTTTGGATAGTAGGAATGTATAGGATTATGTAGTAAAATTCAAAGGATAAAGCCTTAGCAGTATTATGAGATAGAAATTATCATTTCTATTCTGGCAATATGGACAATGGGACTTAGAGGCATTGAATAAAGAGCCCAAGGTCACCAGCCAGTGAAGGGTGGGGCAGGAAACTTTCTATAGCCTACATTCTTAACTCCTTTGCTATCTTTCCATGTTATAAAACAAATAATTTCATATTTATCCTTTACCTTATCTTCATTTTTGGTAGAATGTATTTTGAATGTGTGATATTTAAAATATCATAAAACTAAGATTCTACTATTTGAAGAACAATGGAATTTTACTTAAGACATACTTTGATTGTTACATTTACTTTACAAAAAGAAGTGTTATTTTTGCCTGAGACCATCACTCATATTTTAGCATGTTTTATAGTCAATTAAATATGAAAATAGAAGAAATAATTTATGGAGATGCATACTAGTAAGGATGGCATTTATTAATTAAGTCAATTAGTGTCTAAAATACTAGGTTAATCCAATTTGTTACACTTTTAATGTTTCTGAATCATAAAATAATTGCATAATTATGAATCACACATTTATTAAAGTGATTTCAAAGGATGACCATAGTTGACTTGTAGGATATCTCTTTGGGAAATTCTGTGAAACTGAATCCCTGACTTACAGAGAAAATGGCTAAAATAGTATATCACTAGTTCAGTCACTCAGTAGTGTCTGCCTCTTTGTGACCCCATGGACTGCAGTACACGAGGCTTCCATGTCCATGACCAACTCCCAAAGCTTGCTGAAACTCATGTCCATCAAGTCAGTGATGCCATCCAACCATCTCATCCTCTGTTGTCCCTTTCTCCTGTCTTCAAGCTTTCCCAGCATCAGAGTCTTTTCCAATGTCAGTTCTTTGCATCAGGTGGCCAAAGTATTGGAGTTTCAGTATCAGTCCCTCCAATGAATCTTCAGGATCAACTGGTTGGATCTCCTTGCGGTCCAAGGGACTCTCAAGACTCTTCTCCTACACCACAGTTCAAAAGCATCAATTCTTTGTCACTCAGCTTTCTTTATAGTCCAACTCTTACATCCATACATGACTACTGGAAAAACCATAACTTTGACTAGATGGAATGTTATCAGCAAAGGAATATGTCTCTGCTTTTTAATATGGTGTCTAGGTTGGTCATAGCTTTTCTTCCAAGGAGCAAGTATCTCTAATTTCATGGCTGCAGGCACCATCTGCAGGGATTTTGGAGCCCAAGAAAATAAAGTGTGTCACTGTTTCCACTGTTCTCGATCTATTTGTCATGGAGTGATGGAACTGGATGCCATGATCTTAGTTTCTTGAATGTTGAGTTTTAAGCCAACTTTTTCACTCTCCTCTTTCACTTTCATCAAGAGGCTCTATAGTTCATCTTCACTGTCTGACATAAGGGTGGTGTCATCTGCATGTCTGAGGTTATTGATATTTCTCCTGCAATCTTGATTCCAGCTTGTGCTTCATCCAGCCCAGAATTTTGCATGATGTACACTGCATAGAAGTTAAATAAGCAGGGTGACAATATTTAGCCTTGATGTACTCCTTTCCCAATTTGGAACCAGTCTGCTGTTCCATGTCTGATTATTTGCCTTTTTTCATGGACCTAACTTTCCAGGTTCCTATGCAAATTGCTCTTTCAGCATCAGCCTTTACTTCAATCACCAGTCACATCCTCAACTGGGTGTTGTTTTCACTTTGGCTCCATCTCTTCATTCTTTCTGTATGTCTTTCTCCACATTTCTCCAGTAGGATATTGGGCTTCTACCAACCTGGGGAGTTCATCTTTCAGTGTCCTATCTTTTTGCCGTTTCATACTGTTTATGGGGTTCTCAAGGCAAGAATACTGAAATGGTTTGCCATTCCCTTCTCCAGTGGACCACGTTTTGTCAGAACTCTCCACCATGACCCGTCTGTCTTGGGTGGCCCTACATGGCATGGCTTATAGTTTCATTGAGTTAGACAAGGCTGTGGTCCATGTGATCAGTTTAATTAGTTTTCTGTGATTGTGATTTTCATTCTTTCTGCCCTTGAGAGATAAGGATAAGAGGCTTATGGAAGTTTCCTCTTGGGAGAGACTGTGGGGGAAACTGGGTCTTGTTCTGATGGGTGGGGCCCTGCTCAGTATATCTTTAATCCAATTTTCTGTTGATTGGCAGGCTCTGTTCCCTCCCTGTTGTTTGACCTGAGACCAAACTATGGTGGAGTTAATGAAATAATGGTGACCTCCTTCAAAAGGTCCTGTGCACACACTGTTGCACTCAGTGCCCCCAGCCCTGCAGCAGGCCACTGCTGACCCATGCCTCTGCCAGAGACTCCTAGACACTCACAGGCAAGTCTGGGTCAGTCTCTTGTGGGGTTGCTGCTCCTTTCTCCTGAGTCCTGGTGCACACAAGGTTTTGTTTGTGCCCTCCAAGAGTCTGTTTCCTCAGTCCTGTGTAAGTTCTGTAATCAAATCATATCACTAAGGATCTGTGTAATATCCCATATGAAGAAATAAATATTACTTGTCTGAAAATTATCTGCATGTAAGTATATCTTGAATGAATAAAAGACAGATAGTCATTATCACTCAAAATTTATGTATTATATTTATGTTTTTAAGCATCTAGTTCCTGATGCTATTTTTTAATATAATCCCATAACATTCTTCTTGTATGAATCAGTATATACCTCATTTAATGTCATTTACAGTGTACTACTAATGCCATTCAGAATGAAACTGGCCATGGTTCTTGATAAAACCCTCTCATGAGAGTCCAAGCCACTGTTCAGGAGTCCCTGAATATATAATTGTCTCTAATTCCAGAGACAGGGACAAGTAAGAAGGTAAAAATAAATTTTTTCACACTTTTTAACAGCTTTCTTGAAGGATGACTGACATAAACAGTATATATTTAAATATACAAATTTGGGAAGTCTTTATGAGACAACAAACATCATCACCATCAAGATAACGAACACATCTGACAACCGCTAGATTTCTTCCTATATCCCTTTTGTGTTCCCTCCCTTTCACCTGTCCCTGCCTCTACATTTTCTGCAGGCAGACACCAATTTTCTTTGTCACTGATTTTCTTTGTCATCATTTCTTTGTCTTTTTTTTAATTTCTTTTTTTAACCATTTATCATTTATTTATTATTATTATTACTATTTTTACTTTACAATATAAACGGAATCCTATCTTGTATGCTCTTGTCTACCGTTTTTCTCCCAGATTATTTTGAGGTGCATCCATGCATTTTTCAGTAGTTCATTCCTTTCTATTGTTGAGTAAGCTTCCATTTCATACACTGTGCAGTTTATCATTTCACTTCTTAATGGGCACTTGGGTTATTTACAGATTTTGGCTGTTAAGCATTAAGCTGCTATTTACCATTCATGTACAAGTCTTTAGGTAGACAGAGATTTTCATTTCTCTTAGGTAATGTTGCAGGAAGACAGACCCCTTCCAGGGCCCGAAACTGGGCTCTTGTCTAACAGTCGAAAATGAATTGTCTGAGGAGACACATGTGCTGACAAAGCAAGAGATTTTATTGGGAAAGGGCACCCGGGTGGAGAGCAGTAGGGTAAGGGAACCCAGGAGAACTGTTCTGCCTCTGCTCACAGTCTTGGGTTTTACGGTGATGGGATTAGTTTCCAGGTGGTCTTTGGCTAATCGTTCTAATTCAGAGTCTTTCCTGGTAGCGCACGCATTGCTCAGCCAAGATGGATGCTGGTGAGAGGGATTCTGGGAAGTGGACGGACATGCGGTGTCTCCTTTAGACCTTTCCCAAACTCTTCTGGTTGGTGGTGGCTTATTAGTTCTGTATTCCTTATCAGGATCTCCTGTCATAAAACATCTCATGCAAATGGTTACTATGGTGCCTGGCCAGGGTACCAGGGTGGACGGTTTCAATCAGTGTGCTTCCCCTAACAGTAATACTTAGAAGTGGAATGGCTGGATCACATACATATTTAACTTTTTAAAAAAAAATGCTAAGCTGTTTTCCAAGCTGGTTGTACAGTTTTACATTCCTACCAGCATTGGATGGGAATTCCAGTTACTCTAACCCTTGCTAAAACTTGGCATGATTTGTATGTAATTTAAGCTATTTAAATAGGTGTGTAATAGTATCTCACTGCAGTTTTAATTTTCAGTTTCTTAATAATTATATTGAGCATCTTTCATAGGTTTATTTCTCTCTTTGATGAAGTATATCCTCAAATATCCAGTCCATTTTTGAAAGGATTTATGAAAAGCAATAAGGACTCTTGTGTTGATAGATACAGTCCTTGTCTAGAGAGCTGATATAGGTTATCCTGTACAGCTTACTTAATTGTGTTGAAAATATTCATAAAATTATACCCATGCTTTATTTTTTTTCTTTATCACACAGTGATCACTTTGCTGTTTACTTGAAACTAATAACAACATTGCAAATTATCTGTCAGTTCAGTTCAGTTCAGTCGCTCAGTCGTGTCCGACTCTTCGCGACCCCATGAATTGCAGCACGCCAGGCCTCCCTGTATTGTAATATTAAAAAGATGTAGGAAAGTTTGGGCACTTTCTTTAGTAAGACCTCACAAGTGATCAGGGCTACTTCTGAAACTTTGTTTTAAAGAGATTACTCATTTTATGAAGCCAGCTCCTTCTTGAAGGCTTGGGTCATTCGACTGTATCACATTGTACCTTTTCTCTCCAGTGTCATCTGCTGATCTGGTGGTCACTGCTCACATTCAGTGAATAACTTGGTACAGAACTCTTCCTATTCCACATCTCACAGAGTCACAAAAGTGTAGAGTTTTCCTCTCTACAACATATCTCATCATCATATTTGGTGATTTTTTTTAAACTGTTATTTTCTTAAATTGAACTGTAGTTGATTTACAGTATTACACTGAATGATTTTTGAGTTGATGTGTATGACCTCTCTCACACAATAGCTTTACTGTCTCTTGACTAGTCCACATAGTCTTGATTTTTGCTCTACTTTAACAACCCAGTCCTGTTGTCACATTTTAAACTTTGACATTATCTGAAACAGTTTCACTCTCCAAATCAAAAATCCAGTATTTCACTTTCTGACCATTGCCATATCTAATCAAATCTTTTACTTCCTACTTCCACTGCATATCCTTTTTTTTCATATTGACTCCCTGTTCTCATTCATCCTTTTGCTATACTGGTTGGCAAAATGCCAGTATCACTGAAGCAGCACCTACCAAGACTGTGCTTTCTCCCCATCCCCCCTCTCAGACTGTCAAAGGGAACAAATAAGCTTAAATTGCTCTCATCTTAAAAACAATGGTCTCCCTGGATCCTGTGGGTAATATCCCAATTCTCTTCTATTCTCTTCAAATCCAAGTTTCTAAATGCTCCATTTCTTCTTTTTCCTTCTCTGTATTATATGTTTTTTAAAGGAGTTAAAAATCTCCCTGAATACCTGCTCAGTTGTTTTTAATCCATTAAAAGTTTTGAAATTGCATATTCATGAAAAATATACAAATGATATATCATAGTTATTTTTTTTAACATGGGATATTTGAAAAAGCATATGTTGAGGAGAGACTATGTATAATCATAGTTTTTATATTTTTTATTTAATGGAAATTACAATTATTTTCATATATGTAAATAAATGAACATGATTATTGCTTTCCCTATCACTCTTTGAAATTCTGAATTGTATTCTTTAGGAAAATGAATAAGTCACCCATCTATAATTATTTTATAAGACATGATGTATCTGTAAGTAACCTTCTAACTTTTGTTCTCTATGTTTTTGAGTATTACACTGGTGAAAAAATACTTTTTTGTCCTCAAAAGCAGTGCTCCCTCCCCTTCTAGGATTTAGGGAAATAAAAATAATAGGCACTCTTTCAGAAACAAGCCAAACTACTGGAGAACTGAGCATTTAGCCTGACCTGTGTGGGCCCCTCTGTGGAGTCCACAAGTACCAGGCTAGTTTGGCCACCATAGGTGGTTCAAGTCTGGAATGAGATCAAACTTAACTCTCACTTTGATTTACCTATCCCATGGGGAGGCTGAGCTACTTTGGGCTTTTAGGCTTAGGGCCTGTTCTATAAAGGTACCAGAATATCCAGTAACCATATGTGTGGTGTTTACCTTTGTTCTGCAGGAGCGGAAATAAAGAATTCATATTTTTAATAATACACTTAGGTCAGAGTTATTTCTCTGAAGACTTTTCCTGTTTTTCTATGGCTCAGATGAGATTCTTTTGGAATGTAATGAAGACTGCATTACGACTTTTGGTGAACTGAAACACGCCACAGAGCTGATTATTTGTAGCAAGTCATTTATATCATTTAAAAAAAATCACTAACCTTTGATCATGTGCATCAACTGGGAAACAAACTAAACTTTGTGTATCTGTATGGAGCAAATGCTGTAGCCTGTTGAAAGTGATGGCCAAATCTAGTTGGGGCAAGTGGTGAATAGCATTATTTCTTACACCTGTGATAACTGTACCTCTGTACCCTGAAAAAAATGCCCTTTAAAGATCTGTTCTCCTAGTCTCCTGGACTCTCTGCTTCTCTCACTTAGCCACTAATATTTGATATGGATAATTGTTTTATATCTTGGTCCTTCAGGTGCCCAAATCTTCAAGTGATATTTAACTCTGTTAAAATACTTCTGTCCTCAATTGATGAATTTCTGACATTATTTCTTGCTATCATTTTTAATCAGTTAATCCCATTGTTATCTTTATCACAATCATTACCTATTCAAGAGCCTCCATTGATTTTTATAGGACTAAATGGCTTTCCCCCTTTAAGAAACCCCAAAGCATAAAAAGTAGCCTTACTCTCTCATAGCAGTAAATAAATTAATCTGTAAATAAATCAATAAAATATATCTTCTAGCACTTGAAGTAGCTTCCAGTTCCAGTTAAGTAACTGATTTTAATCTTACCACGTATTTGCATACTGTCAATTTTGTGTGCTACATAGGTTTACTGAGTGATTAATCTGGGAAATAATTTTATGAAATGACTAATCATCTTGTTATAAACTACATGACATAAAGGACATTCTGTTAATTCAGGGTCAGGCCAGATGGTGAGGCAAGAAAGTGGCCTCTGTGTGGCTAAACTTGAAAATGTACAATTGAGAAATTAAATGAGGACTCCAGGAAATAGCACCTCTAAGACATATTTCCAGGAAATAACACCTACTCAGTTAGAAAGCAAGGTATGATTGCCGGTTGCTATTAATGCAAGCATCATATGTGTAAATATTGGCAAGCTTTAAAGCTTGGGTTCAAAATCAAGGAAGGCTTTGTGAGCACCACATGTTATTGCAGATTTCTTAAATGGTGTCAGTGAGAGTAATAGAGAAATATTTTTATCAATGCAACTAATAAAACAGATGCATCCTTCTAATATTTTTGTCAAAACTGAATAATGACAGTTGTGATTGAAAATAATAACAGGACACTTGTTGACATAATATAGACATAGATTTGTTAAATTATATTCATGATTAAATGAAAGATTACCCATGTAGAAACAAAGGAAAATGGGGCCAGTCCATAGTGTTCACTCAGACATTTTCCTCAGCTTAAGGCCTCTGATATCTATCTGTATGATATGAGGAGAGGTTAATTTTTGCCCCTGAAGAACATATTTCAACCAGTTGTGGATAAGAGAAGAGTCAGAATTAAGAAGCCTCCAGTCTTAACGAACAGAATTTCTTAGAAGTACAAATGTACTATTTAGATTATTGCCTTTTTTCTAATAACTTGACTAACTTTTAGGTTTCTTCTTGGTTATTTGAAAACCTTTGTAAGACTGTAAGGCTGGAGTCTCATATGCTGGAATTTATCATCATAATACATGTGATTGCATATATTTGTGGTGCTTAAGTTGTTCAAAGTAGCATCTTGTCTTGAAAACATACTGCTCCTACATTAAATAATTGCAGACTGCTATCATGGCAATCCACTCCAGTATTCTTGCCTGGAGAATCCCATGGACAGAGGAACCTAATGGGCTACAGTCCATGGGGTTGCAAGAGTCGACACGACTGAGTGACTTTCACTACTACTACTATCACCTGGGGATAAACTTCAGCGATTTAGGAAATCCACTTCAAATGGCTAAAAAATAGAAATGGGGGTTGATTGTTTTAACTAACTGGAAATTAAAAATTAGTTTGAGTGTTGATTGGTTTGCTTTATTAGTTCAGTGATATCATTAAGCTTCTGTCTCCTTTGTCTACCATATCCACTTTCTCTTCACTCAAAGGACTATACAATTCTCTAGCCACATCTTAGAAGAGAAATAAGGAGTGATGGCCTGAAACTGGGCTCTTGTCTAATATTCAGAAATGAATTGTCCGAGGAGACACATGTGCTGATAAAGCAAGAGATTTTATTGGTAAAGGGCACCCGGGTGGAGAGCAGTAGAGTAAGGGAACCCAGGAGAACAGCTCTGCCACATGGCTTGCAGTGATGGTGATGGGATTAGTTTCTGGTTGTCTTTAGCCAATCATTGTGAGTCAGAGTCCTTCCTGGTGGTGCAGGCCTTGTTCAGCCAAGATGGATGCCAGAGAGAAGGATTCTGGGAGGTGGTCAGACATGTGGTGTCTCCTTTTGACCTTTCCTGAACTCTTTAGGTTGATGGTGGCTTGTTAGTTCCGTGTTCCTTACCAGGACCTGCTGTCATAAAACAACTCATGCAAATGGTTACTATGGTGCCTGGCCAGGGTGGGCGGTTCAGTCAGTGTGCTTCCCCTAACAGTTTCTATAGCTTTTTCAGAAATTACAGAGCTTTTGTCTTGGAGGTCTCCAATAAATGGCTTCTCCAGTGTCAGTGAACAGAACTAGGTCATATGGCACCCATAGGAATTAGTTCCCAAATACATTGATTCTATAAGGTCTATATCTATGATATCTACCCTGAACATATTTGTTTTTCAATATTTATTCCACCAGATATTCTGAGTAGCAGCAGTGCAGTTTGAATAATTAACATTTAAGGGTAGTTTCATTCTTCTTGCTTATAGCTGGTTAAGAAATTGTCATTTGTCCCAGATTTGTCAGTGATAAATGAGGAGAGGTTGGTTGGAGGCAACTAGGAATATTCTTTCTTTTAAGAGAAAGTGAAAAGAAATGTGCCTCCCTCCCCACTTTCTTCTATTTCACTCCTACCTTCTCACCCTTTCTCCTTCCTTTCTACCCCTTTCAATGAAAAAAAAAGAAAAGAAAGAAGCATGTTGCCTTGATTTCTCCTAGCAGCCATCTTTTGATTGTGAGGAAAACTGTCGATAGGATACATCCAATGCTATAAAGCCTTAGTGACTTATTGAGTCACTAAATCAAACTCACCCAACTACTTCTGAATTTCCTATTATGTGAAAATAAAATTCCTTCTTCCTTAAACCATAAATTAGGTTTTCTAATGCTCATAACCAAAAAAGTTCTAAGTTGTACAATATTTAGGCCAAAATATCAGTTATCAGGAAAATGAAAATTGATATTGGGAAGTTAGCACAATATTTACTGTATAGTTTAAGATACAAAGAATATAATCATCTCTTAATTTTCCAAGCTAGTAGTGACAAGCAGAATAATGTGTAATTTTGTGTAATTTGCAAACCATTCAAAAGTCATTTTAATTTGGCTTTGGGTAATAGTTGGTGTTCTGTGCACAAAGGATTCCATGTTCTCTGTGCTCTTAAAACTGAGCAGTGAAAATCTACTCTAGCTTTATTAGGAGGTGCTGGTAATTTTTGAATTTGTTTAGTCTTTTAATATCAGGCACACCTTGTTGGAGAAGGGCAGCATCATTGTCAGCTGAGATAGAGTTGCCCCTCCTTCCTCTCTCTTCAGAGGCTTTTCTCTTCCTGTGGACAGAGCAATGCTTTGGTTTCAAAGGATCTCCCATCAGAGAAATGTTAGGGAAATATGAATAAACATTAGGAACAGTACTCAAATCATGATCAAACTATATAACAAATTATATTTGGTGTTAAATGTCAATATGAAGTTGAAAGCACAATTTGCCTAGGATAATTAAGAATTGATTTCAGGTCCTTGTAAGAACATAGAGAAAAACATATAGGAAAATGCCTCAATGGACTAAATTCTTTCTAACGAGTATAGAAGGATGGTTGACACTATAAAAGGAAAAAGAATGTTTGAGATAGTTCCCATATTAAAATAAAGTTTGAAGGAAAGGAAGGAAAGGAAAAAAATCCTGGTTATGTTTAAAAGCAGATTGTGTGCCTTAGGGAAAGTAGACTTCAAATATAAATTATTCAGCCAATAATAATAGTAGTATTTCTATACCTAAGAGTGCTCAAATTATAAAATAATTATTTCAGTGGGCATAAAAAAACAACTTTTAAGAGCAAGAGAGTTGAAAATGATTTGTTTTTTTCATAGACATTTTGTTTACAATTTTTAAAATAACAGTCAGTGTGCATTCACACAATTCAGCAAATTTAACATTTCATGACATCTAAGGATCTTTTCTTATTATATTTGACATTATCATTAATTCAAAATATCTTAAATATTATTAAAAATGTTTACAAAGTATGATTAAAAAGTAAAAGCCCACTCAAAAAAATCATCTAAGTTGCTTATGGAATGCTTTTTTTCTAAGACTGGATTGCTAGCTCTTGATGAAGATTGAAAGGTAACCCAGAAGGGGCCATGTAATGCAATAATACTTATAAGTCATTTATTAGTTTTTTAGTTAGAATACCTAAAGATTTAAGTGATTCCATAGCTAAAAATCCTAAAAGGGAACCTTAAAATTCTAACAATATTGATACGATAAAACTATGATGACCTGTGGGGTGGGATGAACAGAGTATAAATTTTAAAAAAAAGACAAATAGAAAAAAATCTGTGAACTTAGAGTAAATGTTTAATAGAAAATTAGGTCATAACCATGAGAAAATATCAGAGAAGATAAACTTGAGATTGATGTAAGGCTTACAAAAATGGCAAGGAAATTAAAATTGTTAGATCTTTTTGGAGCACTGTTCACACTGAAAGAACAATGCATAAAATTTATTGCTTAGAATAAATGGTGAGATGTTAAAAGATTATGGTAAGAGAGTAGAGCTCAAGTCCTATTTTGCTTCTTTTCTTTTAAGGAGAGCAATATGCAAAGGATAGAAAAAACATTACAGAGGAACTCTTAAGTGAGAGAGAATACTTAGCTACTTTAGTGTCTAGGGTCATGTAGAATGCAAGTACTGAAACAGCTCATGCTTATCACAAAACTAAAATGGATAATACTTGAGATATCAAAAACAGTGAGAATTTACATGATTAGAGTGAGCTCAAGGGACAAATTTTTAAAAGTAGAGAAGCTGGATATTCGTAGAATTGTCCATATTGGTCCAGTGATTTTGTTAAATAAGTCGAAGGTGTGTGAACCTTTAAAATTGCTCGTATTACTAGAAACCATGTGTTTTTCACTAATAGTATGCTATTTAAAATCAAACTTGTTTTCTTTTTTGGTAGAATACTTAGTGAAAGCTGTGAATATAATCAATCCTGATTATAGCAGATCTTTTGACAAAGTGAAAATATTTGTGTGAACAGTTAGAGAAAAATATGCTATAGAATTAAATGGAGTGTAGCTGCCTGGATGATCACATTCAAGGATTACTTGTTAATTGATGGATGACAGCTAAAAGCAAGGTCCATGATTGACATGCTAGAGACCCTATCATTTTCAACATTTGTCACTGACTTCTGAGTAAAGTATAGAAGACCTGACTATCAAATTTAAGGACAATGTAAGGTTGGATGGCAGGGTTAAAATAATCCTTATTCAGGAAGATATGAAGAGGGTCATAGGCCAAAACAAAGTAAAATTTAATAGAAATTCATTCACTTTTTTTTTTTTTTTTCCTATCCAGTGTTCACTTATTAAGCATCTTCTTTTATACATAAAGCACTTGGTGGTGGTAGTGGTTTAGTTGCCAAGTTGGGTCCAACTCTTGAGACCCTATGGACTGTAGCCTACCAGGTTCCTCTGTCCATGGGATTCTCCAGGCAAGAATACTGGAGTGGATTGCCATTTCCTTCTCCAGGGGATCTTCCCAACCTAGGAATTGAACCCAGGTCTCCTGCATTGCAGGCTGATTCTTTACCAACTGAGCTACGAGAGAAGGCCATGTAAAGCACTTAGCTTATTGCTAAAAAGGCAAAACTGAATTAAGACATGTCTCTGTTTTAGAAGTGGGATTCCCAGGTGGCTCAGTGGTAAAGAGTCCACTTACCGATGCAGCAGACACCGGTTCAGTCCTTGGGTTGGAAAAAATCCCTTGGAGGAGGAAATAGCAACCCACTCCAGTATTGTTGCCTGGAGAGTCCCATGGCCAGAGGAACCTGGAGGGCTACAGTCCATGCTGTCTCAAGGAACTGGACATGACTGAGCTAGCATGTGCATTTAGAAGTACAGAAGAGAAGACATTTTAAGAAATAATTGTGGTTAGATATAAACCTTGCTATAAGTGCATATAGTTGTTATGGAAACACAGGTTTACGAATAAATGGATTGAGTGGGGAGAACTAGGTATAGGTTTTTGGATGACTTATGAAATAGTAGACATGCTTATTTTTAACCTTATGAGGGGAAAGATGAGTCAGTGGCATAATGTGAGTGCCTTAAATGTAAATGCATTAAAATTATAATGTTTAAACAAAATAAATAGACCCTGTTATATCCTTTTCTATGCTCACCTTTCAAAAGGATGTGACTAGAAATGAAAGAAGACAAACACAAAGATGTATATCTAAGAGGAGATGCCAACTAAATAAATTATTTCTAGTGTTAATAAGGAAATAGCATGAGTTGACTAAATTATGACTGTTCAGTTTTTCCATGTTACATATTTTATTCTTCCTTGATCTTTTTTAAGGTTATATGTTAATAATGCTTATACTATTATCATAATATCCTAGAGGATATATCATAATATATCCTCTAGGTTAGAAATTGCTTTCTTTCATGTCCCTTCCCCTGTTGTTGATGTGTATGTATGTGTATATATGTATTTCAAAGTGAAAGTGAAAGTTGCTCAGTCGTGTCCAACTCTTTGTGACCCCATGGATTATATAATCCGTGGAATTTTCCAGGCCAGATCCCTTCTCCAGGGGATCTTCCCAATCCAGATTTCCCGCATTGCAGGTGAATTCTTTACTATCTGAGCCACCAGGGAAGACCAAGAATACTGGAGTGGGTAACCTATCCCTTCTCCAGGGGATCTTCCCAACCCAGGAATGGAATTGGGGTCTCCTGCATTGCAGGCAGATTCTTTACCAACTGAGCTATCAGAGAAGCCCATGTGTTTCAAAAGTAAAATTTAAAGCAACAATAAAAGAAAGACATAAACTTGTGATTGTTAAGGGGTAGATTTATTATTCCTACTTATAAGGGATACTTACTTGTATGTCTTTGATCATTTTCATTAAGAATATTTTGTTAGAAGTTTATTTAATTTGGATCCTTCCTCTTAAGAGACATTTTGATTTAAAGTTGACTTTTAACCAGTGGAATTAACCTTGGTTGAGTTAGCCTTAAGTACTTGGTTGAGTTAGCCTTAAGTACTTAATGTCTTTTTGGTGCTTATTTTCCCTTTCAATTTTATAGTGATTTTGTTGTAATGACTGCAGCATTTAGTTTCATGAAATTTGTTCTCATAACAGAAATAAGAAATTTTATTTGAGAATGCAAAAATAAATGTTTCTTATATCAGTGCATTGAAGTTTGGTGCTAGTGTTTCTGGTCTGCAAGGTATGCATTTATTTTAATCAGTGACCAGTTAGCTCACGTGGCTGTCCATATTGTTAATGAAGGAGAGGTCATGGGCTTCATCCTGGTGCAGGCCAGCAAACTTCTCTTTGTTATGTGGCATAGGATATGCCCCTCACCCCAGCCAGCTGGCTGGCAAATGTGTGCAGTTGGTGACAAGGAGAACTGGGTGAGACTGTGTAGATGGATTGGTGCAAATTCATCACCATAGCTAGGAAAATAACCCTGAGTGAATGTCTCCCTAATGGACAACACATGGTTGTTTATATTCAGTTGAACTGTAGATATATAGTTTGTCATTAGTCTTACTTACAGAAAATCTCACTTTTATTTAATAGGTAAAATACCTCCCTGCTTTAATTCTTTTGGATTAAATTTTTTAGCTGTATTTTACAGATAGCTCACATTTTGTTTTCACATAATCTCTTACGTATAAAACTGAGTAGCTTTTTAGGACATTTGGGTTTTGCAACAGTCTTGTTTAGTTTTTTAAGACCATAGGCAAAAATCACACAAGCATTGATGATTTTGATAAGACTAAGTCAGTCTGTGATGAATATTAATGGTGAAAAAAAGTTAAATAAGCACATAATCTTTGGCTACTATCATTCGGACATCTCTTACTCTGCATTTATTAATATGATTTGGGTAAAAGAGTAAATTCAGTACTATCTTGGTTTTTGGAAGTCTGTGTGCTTTAACTGGCACAAATTAAATTAAGCTATTTACTACTTTCAAAAAGGGTGCTTAATAATGTTGAGTAAGCTTTCAAACTCAGTTTACTTCAGCATACACTAATTACTCTCATCTAATCATGCTGTATCATGTAATTAATATGAACATAGCTAGGATCCACTTCTATTTTTTTTTTCTTTCTGCAGGCTGTCATACAAAACAGCATTACATGTGTTTAAAAAGTACAGTTTAACAAACCAAATCTAACTTTTCCTTTAAAAACATTGTATATTTCATTTGGTCATCTCAGACGTTTCATAAGAGGCTATCTTAGTATAATTGGATCCATTCTTTTTTAAAAATGACAAGTTTAATTAAATACAGCCAAAACCTATTTTATTATTTCAGCCTAATTAATCATATATAAAAACCTTAGTTTTAGAAAAAGTAGATTATAGAATATACACAGTGAATTTCTGTTAGGTTCAAAATGACTCAAGTTTTGATTCTAATACAAAATGTGAAATAGAAATTTCATTATTTATATTTCACTGAGTATCACTGAGTGACCAAATCATACAGACTTTTATACCACATTTATATATTCACTGAGTACCACTTTTGGTAAGGAAGTCTGAGAGCCATGGAGTATATAATTAGCTGGGCTTTTCAGAAATTAAAGCTCTGCAGTTTTCATTGTATTATTTTTTCCATTGATATGAGTTCTGTGTTTAGAGGATATTAATCTCTTTAGATCTCTAAAAGGCTATTGTCAGACCTGATCTGACAATAGCCATTTACTGAGATTTTAAGTTGTTTCAATCTAATTTTTACAATAGGCTGTAGCACAGTACAGTTGATAGCAACTATTTGTGTACATTTCCTTTCTTTAATGTAGTATTAGACTGTCCCTATAGAAAGTGCTTGGTATTTCTCATACCTTATTTCCAAAAAAAAAATAAGTTCTGTATTTGTATTCCATGGTTATTTGATATAACACACACAAAATGAATATATTTAATTTCTCTCTCTTTCTCTCTCTCCCTCTGTGTGTGTGTGTGAATTTAGAAATGTGCTACTAATCATTTTTCCCCAAATTCCTATTTTTATGAGTTTTAGGGTTTTTACAGTCAGTATGAATTCTTCTGTCAGAGTGCAGACCGACTGACAATACAATCATTTAAAAATCTAATTACTTTCACCTGTTTAAATAAGTGAAATTCATGCTGGAAAACGTGTGCAAACTGCCACGGGAAGTAGTTGAACTCCCACTCAAGGAAGGTTTTGCAGACATCTTTTTTTTTTTTTTTTTTGTCCCTTGAGGTGTTTATGTCCTTTTAAAAGTCTGTATGGATTTGGTCTATAGCCACAGATTTGTGACTAAATGACTGTGTGATCGAAGCTACTAAACAGTAATAAGGCTTGGTAATAGCTGTTTGAGGTTTATTTCAAAAGCTTCATGTCTAATCTCATTAGTATACCTATGGGTACAAATGTTATTTTTCCCTCGTGTGTTCTAAACATAAAGGAAATAATAGATCATAATTAATGTACTAAAAAGGCACATTTTGCCTCTGTTTTTACTTTACAATTCATAGTTAGTTCACCTAAACCTAACAAATATGAATGTGTTTTCTCTTCCTTTTTAATTTTGTTAACTAAAAAGCTGCACTGATATACAGAAAGAGAAGATGAATGTTTGCCACTGAAGTCCACTGGATTTAAATAAATAAAAACAAAGAATAATTCTCTAATAGTCTGGCAACACATCTGAAGCTCAGTCTGTTGTTTGTTTGGGAAGGTGAATGGAATATGTGTTATGCAATTTCTCAGCAGCAATCATTACACATTTTCAGTTGATAGACTTTTAAGCTGTCACATCCTTATTTTCTTTTCCTGGCAACAATTATTGCGTCATGAAATGAAGATAATTGTAATTTTGTTTTGTCTTGGATGCCATTTATAAGATGTGCTATACATATTATTACCTCTCATTCCTATTAGATTTTTTTTTTTTAGTAAAATTAGAGTTTAGTTGATTCAGGGTATTATACTACTGCTTTTAAAGCATTATTAGCATTTTGTTAAGATTGGATATTAAGGAATTCAAATGACCAGGTCCGTTATTAGAATAGGGAGACAAATTCCACTTAACTATTTTGATTTTTTCCCCTCTCTTCGAATATGTAGAGCATGTACTTTGTGCACAGACTAACTTACAATATATTTGTGTGCTTGTGTGTATATGTTCTACATCATATCAAACAAATACTTATAGATAATAGGAACAACAAGTATAGCTCAGGAGTTTTAAACTCATATGCCTTTGGGAGCCAAGCAAAGCCCACCAATGAATAAAAAGAACTTTTGTTAATAACTTAGGAAGTGATGGAGGAAGACAAAACTGGAGATTACAGGCCACTTCTAAAGGTATACAAATTCAATTGTTTTAAAATATCCTGTGTACTGTCATTATCAAGGAAAACACTTTGACTGACTGCATTTGACCTTCAGGACACCGGTCTGAGACTTTGAAACCTCCCAGCTATTTTATACATCATCATCTGGGGATTATCCTGCCATGGAGGAATCATAGGCGGGGCTCCTCCAATCTGATGCCCTTGCTTCCAGGAGTGTATTAGGATTTGTCAGTGTAAGAATTAATTGGTTACTAAATATTCCACTCTGAATAATAGAGCTATGAACAATAAAACAAAATGAATCTTAAAATTAATGCTTTAGAATAGATACCACAGTTACATCTCTGCAACTTAGTAGATCTTTACATCCCTGAAAGCCATTTCTGTTGAGTTCTGAGTGCACAAGCTTCCATCCCTACAGCAGACATACCTCTCTACTATTCTTTGATCCTCACTGATGTGCTAACACTACTTTATAATTGTGTCAATTAATGCAATTAATGTATTAGTAATAATATAATCCCATGGCTCTCAGGCTAGCATTTCTCTTCTAAAACTGTAGCACATCATCCCCTTCTAGTGAAGATAAGAGTATCTATGTAAGGTAACTAAACAAGCACTGTACTATGCTTGGCAATTATATGAATACATACCTGGAGAACCATGGATGGAGGTTTGTAACACTGTGCAGGAAGCAGTTATCAAAACCATCCCCAAGAAAAAGAAATGAAAAAAGGTAAAATGGTTGTCTGAGGAGGTCTTACAAATAACTGAGAAAAGAAGAGAAGCAAAAGGCAAAGGAGGAAAGGAAAGATATGCCCATTTGAATGGAGAGTTCCAAAGAATAGCAAGCAGAGATAAGAAAGCCATCCTAAGTGAAGAATGCACAGAAAAAGAGAAAAACAATAGAATGGGAAAGACTAGAGATCATTTCAAGAAAATTAGAGATACCAAGAAAACATTTCATGCAAAGATAGGCACAATAAAGGACAGAAAAGGCATGAACCTAACAGAAGCAGAAGATGTTAAGAAGAGGTGGCAAGAATACACAGAACTATACAGAAAAGATCTTCATGACCCAAACAGCCACAGTGGTGTCATCACTCACCTAGAGACAGATATCTTAGAATGAGAGGTCAAGTGGGCCTTAGGAGACAACACTATGAACAAAACTAGTGGAGGTGTTGAAATTCCAGGTGAACTATTTCAAATCCTAAAAGATGTTGCTGTTAAAGTGCTGCACCCAATATGCCAGCAAATTTGGAAAACTCAGCAGTGACCTCAGGACTGGAAAAGGTCAGTTTTCATTCCAATCCAAAAGAAGGGCTATGCCAAAGAATGTTCAGACTATTGCACAATTGCAATAGTCTCTTGAACAATTCCACATGCTATCAAAGTAAGGCCCAACATTCTCTAAACTAGACTTCAACAGTATGTGAACTAAGAACTTCGAGATGTTCAAGCTGGATTTACAAAAGGCAGAGGAACCAGAGATCAAATTGCCACCATCCATTGGATCATAGAAAAAACAAGAGAATATAGGAAAAAACATCTACTGCTTCACTGGGGCTTCCCTGGTAGCACAGCTGGTAAAGAATCTGTCTGCAATGTAGGAGAGCCCAGTTAGATACCTGAGTTTGGAAGATCCTCAGGAGAAGGGGTAGGCTACCTACTTCAGAATACTTGAGCTTCCCTGCTGGCTCAGATGGTAAAGAATCCACCTGCAATGAGGGAGACCTGGGTTTGATCCCTGGGTTGGGAAGATCCCCTGGAGAAGGGAATGACTGACTGTCCATACCAGTATTCTTGCCTGGAGAATTTCATGAACAGAGGAGCTTGGCAGGCTACAGTCCATGGGGTCACAAAGAGTCAGACTTTCACTTTCACATTTGCTGCTTCACTGACTATGCTAAAGCCTTTGGCTGTGTGGATCACACAAACTGTGGAAAATTCTTGAAGAGATGGGAATGCCAGACCACCTCACCTGCCTCCTGAGAAACCTGTGTGTAGGCCAAGAAGCAACAGTTAGAACTAGTCATGGAACAACAGACTGGTTCAAAATTGAGAGGAATATGTCGAGACAGTATATTGTCACGCTGCTTATATAACTTATATGCAGTGTACATCATGCAAAATGCAGGCTGGATGAAGCACAAGCTGGAATCAAGATTGCCGGGAGAAATATCAATAACTTCAGTTAGGCAGATGACACCACCCTTATGGCAAAAAGTGAAGAGGAACTAAAGAGCCTCTTGATGAAGATGAAAGAGGAGAGTGAAAAAAACTGGCTTAAAAGTCAACATTCGAAAAATGAAGATCATGGCATCTGGTCCCATTCAGTTCAGTTCAGTCGCTCAGTCGTGTCCAACTCTTTGCAACCTCATGAATTGCAGCACGCAAGGCCTCCCTGTCCATCACCAATTCCCAGAGTTCACCCAAACTCCTGTCCATCGAGTTGGTGATGCCATCCAGCCATCTCATCCTCTGTCGTCCCCTTCTCCTCCCAGTCCCGTTACTTCATGGCAAATAGATGGGAAAATAATGGGAACAGTGACAGACTTAATTTTCTTAGGCTCCAGAATCACTACAGATGGTGACTGCAGCCATGAAATTAAGATGCTTGCTCCTTGCAGAAGAAAAGCTAGGACAAACCTAGACAGCAGATTTATTACTTTGCTGACAAAGGTCTATATAGTCAAAGCTATGATTTTTCCAGTCGTGTATAGATGTGAGAGTTGGACCATAAAGAAAGCTGAGCACCGAAGAATTGATGCTTTTGAACTGTGGTGTTGGAGAAGACTCTTGAGAGTCCCTTGGACTGCAAGGAGATCTAACTGGTCAATCCTAAAGGAAATCAGTCATGAATATTCATTGGAAGGACTGATGCTGAAGCTGAAACTCCAGTACTGTGGCCACCTGATACGAAGAGCTGACTCATTAGAAAAGTCCCTGATGCTGGGGTAGATTGAAGGCAGGAGGAGAAGGGGGTGACAAAGCGGGCATTACCGACCCAATGGACATGAGTTTGAGTAGGTTCCAGACAATGGTGAAGGATAGGGAGGCCTGGAGTACTGCAGTCCATGTGGTTGCATGGATATGACTGAGTGACTGAACAACAAGAACAACATGTGTTTTATATGTGCAATTGTATACATAAGTAGTCGAAATTGGTTTTTTTGGATCTTGCTTTATAATTGAAAAATATCTGATTTTCTTTGAAAATTACCCATCACACTGAAATTAGTGAAAAAGACACATTTGTTTGGGTCTAAGGGCAAGTAGTATTCCAGTTTTTATAACTATTAGTAAAACATCTGTCTGATTTTAAAAACTAAAAGTCATGCTAATTATTTTCTTTAATTTTTAATTATTATTTTTAGTTGCAATGATACCTTCACTAGTCTAAGATGACTTTTGAAACCTGTTTTATTTACAGTATAAATTTCTAATTGAACTAAATTATACATATCACTCCATGGCATATATATAATTTGAAAAAAAAGTTCAAGATTAAGTATTTCATATAGATCACAGAGAAAACAGACTAAGGATGCCATTTTAAAATCTGATATATATATATATATATATATATATATATATACACACACACACACATATATATATTAATTTAAACCAAATTTCTCCATACTTAAAATTCATTGTGTGAAACAGAGTATCATTTTGAGAATATCGATTATTATATATTGTTTGTGATTACCATGAAGAATAGCATTAGAACAATTTTAATAGCCAATAATGTAGGCCCAGTTTTGGAGGCCACACTGATCATCATCAGAACCTTCACCATGTGTGTTTTTGAGGAAGGGTGGCAGAACAATGGGTGTAACCCCCTGTACCATTTTGGACAGATCTTTAGTCTCTAATGAGACTTATAAAGAGGATTGAGCAGAGTTGCAGGAACGTCCAGCCTAGTGGCTATTGAACAGTCAAATTCATGGAATCAACAGTGATGCCTTCATCAGCCACTGCTGTATCATAGCACTGTACCAAAATAAATTAGGTACTGATAAACAGAACTCTGATGTTGTTGCTGACTAGACTGCTCTGACAAACATTCCAGTTACCTACTGCTGTGTCACAGACCACCCCAAAACTTAGTAGCTTAAAATAATTGTCATGTATTTTGCTTACACAGATCTACAGTTTTGGTAGGGCTTAACTGGAAAGTTTGTCTCTATTCTGTGTAGCTTCAATTGGGGCTGCTTGACCTAAGCTGTAGGACTGAGCCCCTTCAGATGGCTCACTCACAAGCCTGATAAATTGGTTCTGATCTCTGGATCTGAATTCAGCCAGGGCTGTCAACTGAGTGTTTTGGTTCCTCTTAATGTGGGTTGCATGGGCTCTCACAGCTTAGCAACAGGAGTTCCATAGAATGGTCCAGGGTGGAAACTCTAAGGCTTTGGTGTAGCCTTGGAAGTCCAAGAACATTGCTTCTATGTCCCTCTGTTTGTCCAGCAAGTCAGTAAGGCCAGGTAATTTTTTCTGAGGAAGACAATTAAACTCATCTCACAGTGTCAGGAGTAGCCAAGAATTTGTTGCCATTTTTAATCTACCATAGCAGAGAGGGTGAATTGCAGCATTGGTGCTTCTTGCCCAACTAGAGGGGACATTTATATGCTGAGAGTCCTGCTGAATCCAGTCGAGGAAGCTTCCTGACTATAAATACCACCACTTGTGACACGAACTTCTGACATACAGACAGTTGTACATACATACAGGTAGCATGTACTATAGTCAGACAGTACATTAAATATTTTATAGACATTTTTAAAACTACATTTTCCTAACAGTAATTGTAGGTGGATGATGGTAGTAACTGAAGCATAAAGAGGTTACATCACTAAAACTCATAACTAGTAAGTGGTAAACCTAAGGCTCAAACGCAGACTGTCTTCATGCCACACTTCATACTCTTAACCACTGTGGGATATAATCTCATGTGCGATGGCTCATATGTTTCCCTCTTTTGACAAGTAGGCTATCAAAATGCTATTCACTCTGTTTCACTGAAAAGCCACCCATGATATGAGTTAAGTGAATACACCAGTCAGATAACTAAGAATTTTCTCTAAAATAATCATCTTTTGAAAGCATTAGAGAACTCGAAGTGTTGTAAAGATGGAGCTCTGTGTCGGTCAAGAGCAAGCACAGCTTCCAAATGGAAAACAAATCCACTATGTCTTGAAGAAAGAGGACCCAGGATGCTGGGGGCTTCTGGTGGGGGCTGATGGAGGATTCTTGTCAGCAGGAAAGTTAGAACATATCTGAACCATAGCTGGAAAATGCTGAGGTTGGAGTTAGAACTTTCACAGGACTCAGGCCTGAAGACTGAAGCAGGAATACAAACCAAAAAACAGTGAGGCGAGAAGTTCTGTTCTGTTAACTTTAAGTTTGACTCTTCTCCTTTCCTAATCCCTGCCTCTTGGGAAGCAACTTGTCCCCATCCAGGACTTCCATCCTAATGCTTACCTGGTCTGGAATTGGTGATTGTTAGGCTATCCAGCGGAGAAGGCAATGGCACCCCACTCCAGTACTTTTGCCTGGAAAATCCCGTGGACAGAGGAGCCTGGTAGGCTGCAGTCCATGGGGTCGCTAGAGTCGGACACAACTGAGAGACTTCACTTTCACTTTTCACTTTCATACATTGGAGAAGGAAGTGGCAACCCACTCCAGTGTTCTTGCCTGGAGAATCCCAGGGACGGGGCAGCCTGGTGGGCTGCCGTCTATGGGGTCGCACAGAGTTGGACACAACTGAAGCGACTTAGCAGCAGCAGCAGCCGCAGGCCATCCAGATGCTGCAATTTGTAGACTGAATGTTTCTGTGGCACTGATGGCTGAAATCAGCACTTGCATTTTCTTGCTTTCTCCTTCTGCTATAAAAGTAAGCTGGTCTGACTTGGACATTTCTGAACAAAGGATATGAAGGCCCTACTAAATGGCTTGACTCTGCATATAATGTCTCTCTTTAATGACTGCCAAAATAGCCAAAAATAAACAATAAACCATTATAATAGTTTCTTTACTATATCAAAAACTTATTAGAATAGAGTTTTCCCCATGTGATGTTAGCATGTAGAAATTTTGTATCCTTTCATTTAAACCCCTCTGAGGTGATTTCCAAGACAGTGTTAGTTCAATTCAGTTCAGTCACTCAGGCGTGTCCGACTCTTTGCAACCCCATGGACCAAGGCACACCAGGCCTCCCTGTCCATCACCAACTCCCAGAGTTTACCGAAACTCATGTCCATTGAGTCGGTGATGCCATCCAACCATCTCTTCCTCTGTCATCCCCTTCTCCTCCTGCCTTCAATCTTTCCCAGCATCAGAGTCTTTTCAAATGAGTCAGCTCTTCGCATCAGGTGGCCAAAGTATTGGAGTTTCAGCTTCAACATGAGTCCTTCCAATGAATATCCAGGGCTGATCTCCTTTAGAATGGACTGGTTGGATCTCCTTGCAGTCCAAGGGACTCTCAAGAGTCTTTTCCACCACAGTTCAAAAGCATCAATTCATTGGCGCTCAGCTTTCTTTATAGTCCAGCTCTCACATCCATACATGACTACTGGAAAAGCTATAGCTTTGACTGGACGGACCTTTGTTGGCAAAGTAATGTCTCTGCTATTTGCTTATCTTCTGTTTGTAGATACCATTCATTAATTGTGTTTATGTTTGTCCTAAAATGATATTCAAAGAATTAGATTTCTCTGTTCATTTATATTAAAAATTCAAAGGTGTGCCCTAATGGAAAACATTTTGACTTGAAGTTGTTAGTATATCATATGTAAAAATCATTGTGAGGATAGAGGATAATGTTTAATTGTTCTGATTAAACTCAGTTACACTAAATCTGTTAGTGATATGGAGTTATACTTTTTCAAAATTTGAAATATTAGAAAAGAATGATGTTGTCTTTTGCCTTTTTCCTACATTGTGCTTTAGGAACTTGATTTTAGTTTTATGTTGGTCTCAGATAGTTTGTTTTCTACTTAGATATTTTTTAGTGCTTTGTACTCTTCTCAGTATGTGAATTTACTGACCCTTCAGATGTATTCTCAATAGGTCATTGTGTGATTCATTAAAATGTCCTTAGGCAGATAGAGATCACACAGGTATGAAGAGTACAATCCTTCTCTGGAGCGAAGGACTCATGCCCCGATGTCTTTAGGGGCAATTTGCTTGTCATGCAGTTGGCTTATGGCCAACAGAGATGAACAAATTAGTAGAATGTACCTGTGTTGGCCCTGTTCCTAGGCTCATTTATATAATTGATGTCTAGTGGCCTCATTTTGGATCATTAGCATATCAACATAATGTCTGAGCCTGGAAAAGTGCTGCTTGTTGTCAGATATTAGCAATTTAGCGTAACACAGAAAGCAAAAGAACCTGGCATTCTAACCAGATCAATGGCTAAAATCAAGATGGTAGCACAGCGGGGCTCGAATTCAGTAATCTTAGAGTTCCTTTGTGTTTGAAATAGTTAACTATTTAAAGATCTAACCAGTTTAGATCTGTGTTAGACGATTTTTCTATAATATAGAAGACACATTTTCTTAATACTATTAATATAAATGTGGGGTTATTTTAAATATTTTTAAGTTCCTTCACATTTCGTTAATTTCACTTTCATTGTTTTTATGTTTAATCAGTATATGTGTTTATTGGTACCTATGGCCAATGGTAATTTTGTTTTAAATAGGACAGGTTTTTAAACCAAAGAAATAGCATATTTGGAAATGGTTTTAATTTTAGTGAAAGAATTTGGTGTGAATTAACTGTGTTGCTTTGCTTGAGAAGAATCCTGGGTTGTTTTATAACCAATCTGAAATACAAGCGTGGAATTCTCTATTTTGAATTATTCACATGATATGTCATTAATTTATCAGCTATTTATGATGCAAAAATATTAAATAGACATATTTCTTTTTCATTAGTGCTTCTAATTTAAGGTAGGTAACTCCAGTACTTTGGCCACCTCGTTCGAAGAGTTGACTCATTGGAAAAGACTCTGATGCTGGGAGGGATTGGGGGCAGGAGGAGAAGTGGACAACAGAGGATGAGATGGCTAGATGGCATCACCGACTCAATGGACGTGAGTTTGAATGAACTCTGGGAGTTGGTGATGGACAGGGAGGCCTGGTGTGCCTTGGTCCATGGGGTCGCAAAGAGTCGGACATGACTGAGTGACTGAACTGAACACAGACAGTGATGTTGTAACATTTTTGTTGTTATTCGATCACGACATGTCTGACTCTTTGTGAGCCCATGGACTGCAACACAACAGGCTCCTCTGTCTTCTACTACCTCCTGGAGTTTGCTCAAATTCATGCCCATTGAGTCAGTAGTGCTGTCTAACCATCTCATCACTTACTGCCACCTTCTCCTTTTGCCTTCATAAAAATAGAATAAAAAGAAATAAAAATAATTTTTAGAAGTAAGACAGACATATGCAGATAAGTTATACTTCTTATAAAGGGTATATATATAGTTTTAGAAGTAGAAAAATAAACCCTATGTGTAGTAGGGCTCTACTTTTTATGACCTACAACCTGACACTTAATTCTTCTCAAATTATTCTATTAATTAAATGAAAATATTTAAAAATAGTGTGGTGTGATTAGTGCCTTTTTCTCCCTTGAGAGTAAATAATTTTTCATTTTTATTTTTTAACTCCAGTGTCCCACAGCGTCTACTCTGGAATAAATATTAAGTAAATGTCTGACTACTAAATGAATGAATGAAATTCACACTTACTTTTTAAAAATATACAAGGTTCCTATTTTTTTATCAGATTACCAAAATGAAAATTTATTTATTGTGGAACGTAGACAGTACTGAAAAAATAGAAATCATTAGTGATATTCATTGTTGACATTGGTATATCTACAAATATGTTCTTCTCTATGAATCTATATATGTATAGTTTTTAAAAATTAAAATATGGGGGTTCTCTAAATAATAACTTGCTTTTGTCACTTAATTATGAACATTTCCTATTAAATTTCCATTAAATACTTCCATTAAACATTTCCATTAAATATCCTGCACATGATTTTCTTCTTGGTACCCAATAATAACTACCATTTATTGAGGTCTAACTAGGTCCCAAAATGAATTCTCTACTATGTCCTATAAATACTATAGTCCATTTATTCTCTAAAGTAGACATTTTTTCTGTTTTAGTGATAAAGAAATTGAGGCTCAGAGAGATCGGTTCTTATCAAGGTGATATAAGCACTAAGAAACAGGGTGAAAGTGAAAGTATTAGTCGCTCCTTTCTGTCCAACTCTTTGCGACCCCATGGACTGTAGCCTGCCAGGCTCCTCTGTCCATGGGATTCTCCAGGCAAGAATACTGGAGTGGGTTGTTATTTCCTTATGTGCAACACCAAAGCCCATACCTTTAATCAGCTCAGTGTATTACCATCCAAACCTAAGGTAAACTTACGTATCTAGTGTTTCATTTTGACTTTTAGATTGCCCATTCTTTTACCATTAAAAACTGCATTTAGTCTTGTCTAAGAATAGGAAGAGGAGAAAATAGACTATAGTAAACAAGTTGAAACTTTTAGGGATGATGAGTGGTCATTATCTTGATTGTGCTGATAGTTTCAGATGAATCGTCAAAATTCAACAAATTGTGAACTTTATGTATGGTTCAGTAGGCATCAATTATACTTAAGCAAAGCTGAAAAGTTGGACTATAGCCCACCAGGATCCTCTGTCCATGGGATTTTCAAGGCAAGAATACTGGAGTAGGTTGCCATTTCCTTTGCCAATATGTAAACCCATACTTATTTCCTTGATAGAATTCTTAGAAGAGTTTTTTGGAGGGCTCAGAAAACATCCACATTTTTACTTTATATACACATGTGTCCCCAGAAATATCATACGAATGTCCATTCTTCCATTAGTGTGTGAACACATGTGTTAAAATAATAATATAATAACAATCACATATTGAACATTTATTATCATATATCCTACCAGATACTTTATTATCTCCTTTAATCTTCATGTTGCCAATTTAGATAAGGGATGAAAAACAAATACTCAGAAGGATTAAACAGTTTGACCTTGTAATATAGCTAGTAAATAATAGGTGAAGGATGTAAATTGTGGATGAAGGATATGGTTCCCCAGGCAGCTGAACGGTATTGTTCTGTTCTCCTCTCTTACAAACGCAAAGTATTCACTTAATCTTTATATTTTTTAAAATAACTGCTTCAAAAGCTTGGCCTAAGAATGAAAGTTAAGGCCCAAAGCACACACCTTGGGGGGGATTATTTCACAAGTAGGACCACCGTTTAAATTTTCATCCAAACTTGTGCACTTATGAATGTGAAAAGGAGCACTATCATTAATTTGACTGGGGCAACAAGTGTGCAGAGAGCATCTCCTGAGCAAACTGGGAAAAGAAAAAAAAGGTGGAAAGACATGCATTTTAAAACAAATTTACCAAGCACTGACTAAGTATTACTCTCTGCAGGCTTTCTTATCTTACTTCTCACAAGTGCCCTTGAGACATTTGTGATCAGTTTCCCCAGAAGAATACAGATACTCTGAGAAATGAAGTGCTCAGGCAGCTTCTCACAGAATTCTGACTGATGAACCAGTGTTAATAGGCAATTCTGTCCAATTTCAAAGCCCAAACTCATTCCACTATTAGCTTTTATTCCTACGTATAAATAAAACAAGGTTAATATGTTTTCAAAAATTGTCAACTTTTGAGTAACTGTTAGAGTTTTAAAGGAAAGGAGTAGATTGCTTAATTGATCAACGTTTAAATTAATTGTGTAGATCTTTAATATCTTCCCCATACTCTTTCTTTTAAGTAAATTTTATTTTTAATTTATATTCAAGAAATTATCTGTGTACATCTGTGTAATTAGACACGCATGGATTTATAGAATCAAACTGTTTTCCAGTTGCGAAGGAAACTGGGCAACAGAACAGCATTTAATCCAGTGGTCCCCAAACATAGCCAGTAGACAAATGTCCATCCTGACAAAGTGGTTTGTGACAAAAACAAACAGGAAGTCCAAAGGGAATGCTTTTTCAGTCATTACTTCCTTACATGGAGAAAATATAAAATCAACAATATAAAGTCTACTTTTGTAGAAAAGTTTAAGTTGTTGAAATCAGAACTCTGGGTGCTCTAATCAAAGTCAGTCCCCTTTTCTCTTAGAAGAAACAAAAAAGTGGGCCATCAAAATATTAGATTTCTTAGAGCACCAAAATAAGAATAAAATGTATTGCTATTGATCGCTTATCTACTATATTGTGAGATGCTGGGTTAGGTGCTTTTCATACATTTGCTCTTTTATGCTTTGCAATATTTGTGTAAGATAGCTACCCTTCTATCCATTACATTTGCAAAAATAAGATAGAGAAGTTTAAGAGCAAGAGCTTGGAATCTGCATAGCAGAGCTCAAACTCAGAACTGTAAAAGCCTATTTCTTTCCCATTGCCTCATAGATGCTGAGTTATCGCCTCATCCACTGATCTTCCCATTTCCTCAGACTTAGGCAATGATCAAATTAGTGATATAACTTTATTTTGATATTTGATAATCCTCAAGAGAATAACTAGTCTGCTGCTGCTGCTAAGTTGCTTCAGTCGTGTCTGACTCTGTGCGACCCCAGAGACGGCAGCGCAGCAGGCTCCCCCGTCCCTGGGATTCTCCAGGCAAGAACACTGGAGTGGGTTGCCATTTCCTTCACCAAATAACTAGTCTAGAAAACATAATTATACATAGTATGTAGTCCTTTTGCATGCCAGGCAAATTTTAGTGGATAACAACAAATAATGTTAAATTTATAATTGCGTGTTAAAATAATAATTGTTAAACATTTAGTAATTGTTAAACATTAACATTTAATGTTAAAATAATAATTTATAAATTTAAGGTGATGGATTATTTATTTAAGCTTCATATGTCTTACAAAGTTCTGATAAAATAAAAGTATTAAGACAGTCTCCTGGAGTTTGTTGTAATATTATTTAATTTGTTGACATATTCTTAAAGCTCAATAAAGTAAAACTTCATTAATTTTTTCCTCAGGTATTCAAAGTAATGTGAAATTTAAGGCAATTACCATTTTGTAAGTGTTCATCATTTTTGTACTTTAAACAAATCAAGAAAATACCTTAATAGTTATTGAATATTCATAATGGGCAAAATGATCTGTTAGAGGCTGTGAAGGACTTAAAACATGATACAGTTTGTGCTTTGAAGAAATTTATAATTTAATAAGAAGGGTAAAGATATCTATGATGTTTCTCTCAAGTGAAATTAAGGAGTTTTTTGTAGAAAAATATTAATAAAGATTGAAATTAGAGTATAGGTGTCACCTGTTAGCCAAATAGGAAGTCTGTGTCAATTTATAATTATTATAAACCATTAAAGCAGACTTTACCTTATAATAGAGAATATTTCATTGGCTATTTAAAACACGTATGTTTTCCCATAAATAAATGGGTCTTTTTCTTTCCTTTTCCTCTTTTCCTTTCAGAAAGAATAATTCTGTGGTTTAGAACCTAGGATCTGGAGCTAGACTGCTTTGCTTCTAGTCCTCTTTCAGAGCCTCTTAATGTGGGAACTCTATTAAGTTACTGTAGTAGCTAGAATATAGGCTTCACTCATGTCCCAGAGACACAAGATGACAGTGGCTAATTGCAGTATTAAAAGTTTCTTTTCATAAGTCTAGCTGGCACAGTGTTTGTTTTAGTTATATTACTGTCTGTCTATCATATAACGGCCTCAAAACTTCAGAGCTTGGAAAGAGGTGTCAGTATGAGAGTCAGGAATTTGGGCAGGGCTCAGTGAGGAAGGCCATCTCTGCTTCACATCCTATCAGCTGGGCTAATGCGAGTGAGTCTCAGATATCCAAGAAGTCCTAGTGCCGTATGCCTGGTGCTTTTGTGCTTCCTGTAGTTATAGCCACTTGATTCTCCAACATGTGACCTATCTCTTTGTATGTGGTCTCTCATCCCTTGGTAGTCTGTCATGAACTTATCGACATGACCGCTTGTCTTCCAAGAGGATGAATGCAGAGGTGGCAAGGCTTCTTCAGGTCCAGGTCGGAAGGTCACAGTGTCATTTCTGCTCCATTCTGTTGGCTTAAGCAAGTCACAGGCTCAGCCCAGATTTAAACACAAATTACCTCTTACTGATAAGATGGCAAAATTATATTGCAAAAGTACTTGTAAAATGGGAGGAATTATTGGGGCCATCTTTGGGAATAATCTATCAAAATGGATCTGCTCTATAAGGTCTTCAGGAGCTCAGATTGCTTTGCATGTTGCTCTGCTCTCTCTAGAGTGCTACCTGCTCTGTGTCTTCCCTGATGACCACCACTGTTTTCTCATTTCATCCAAAAGAAAAGGAGAAAAATAGAAGTAGATACATACCTTCTTTCTTTTAATTGCACAGCCAAGGTTCAGATCTTACTTACAAGGGCTACCTAGTTAGAAGCCTTAAAGGAATTAAAGTCATGGTTCTGGATAGCCATAAGACCACCTAAAAAATGTGGATTTTATTTCCATGAGAGAAAATTGAAGAACAGGTATTAGGAGACAGTTTATAATTTCTGTGATAGTTATTTAATCTCTTTGACTCTCGACTTCTTGTGAGGATTAAACGAACAATATGTGTGAGAACTTAGAACAGTGCTAGAGATAGATGATAGATATCATCACTCTTCTAGTAAAAAGTAACAGAATTCTTGCCCCTTTCCAGGAACTGTTCTGGCCTCTAAGCATAAGATATTTGTCTATCCCTGGAAAACTAAAACTCTCCTGAGAAGACATACTTATAAACAAATAATTGTAACCCGAAGTTAGTTACCTATAGGATAGAAACTTCAGTTAAAGAACCATGGAGATGAATAGGAGTGTTACAGTAAAGTTAGAGGTTTCATAAAGGAGCTAACATTTAAGGTTGATCTTGAAAATTGAGTCAGAAATAGCTTATTTTCAGAGTCATTAAAGAGTATGGCATATTTAGAAAATAGTCAAGAGGTTGATTATCACTGAACTGTAGAAGTTGGATGGATTGTGAGAGATGAACCTGAAGAGATAAAGTATGGTCAAATTGTGAAGGGCCTCAGATATGACACCCCTGAGTTTCGATATAATATAACTTCTCTGAAGTCTCAATTTCCTCTGAATAGTGGGATGATAATGGCACATGATCATTGTGAGGATTAAGTGAATATAAATGTTCAGCATAGTTTTCAAATGCATATTAAGCTCATAATAAGCATTAGTTATTATTGTTATTATCATTATTGTTATTATAAGAGGAGGAAGAACCAAATTTAAGGTATCAATAGTTCTAAGGTGCACTTGATTAGTATTGAAGACTGACAGATGATGACAGTACTTCGTATTTCTCACCATTAATGAGATACGGAATTCAAAGTGGATTAAAAAACAAGTATAGTATTAGAAATGTTGAGTTTGAGATACCTTCAAAATATACAGGGAACATTAGGTGCGAAGAGTCCATTGGAAGTATTTATCTGGGATAAAGAGGAAAGGTCAGAGTTAGAAATAAAGAATTGCCAAATAATGGTAGCTCCCTTCTGGAAGAGGAGTGAGTTCAGTCATGTTGGAGAGTCAATAGAAAATAGGTCCAAGGAAAATTTGAAAAAGGTGATGCTGTCTTCAACTAGCCTCCAAAGATCCACTTTAGCCATGTGTATTGGGGCATACTGTACTGTTAGCCTGAGAAGAACCGATTGACATTAGTTCTATTGGAAATATGCAGGCATATTCCCTGCCAGATATACCAAGGCTGCATCTCCACAGTGCACTTGGAATCAGGACATATTCTTTCCCCCTGACTACAAAGTTGGTTGAGGACTCCCAGAGTTAAAGCTTTCTGGTGGAGGACGAGAGAGCCACAGGGTCTTGGCTCTTGTAATGATCTCCTAGAAACTTTCTTCACATCTATTCTTGCATCCTTTTGAAACATTCACCTCACTGAAGCCTTACTGATTAGTTTAAAAACAAACATCTGATTCTGGCTTAAAATCACTGAATGGTTTCCAATTATTCCAGGAATAAGGAAGAAAGCCCTTGCCTACCTCACTGTCATCTACTTACTTGCTTTTATACATCAACCAGGTGGACCTCTCTAATCAATGACTGTGCCAAGCTGCTTCTGCCCAAGTTCTTCCCTTTGCATAACACACTCCCACTTCTCTCTCCGTCTACCTGGGTCACAGCCTCAACAATTGATCTTTCTGAATTCAGCTCAAAGCTCCCTTTCTCAAGAAAGCCTGCCCTGACCTGCCAGAGCTGGTCGGGTTCTCTTGGTAGATGCTCCCAAAAGATCTTTTATAGAACATTTATCCTAATTTGAAGCTTCCCTGGTGCCTCAGATGGTAAAGTGTCTGCCTGCAATGCGGGAGACCCAGGTTTGATCCCTGGGTCGGAAAGATCCCCTGGAGAAGGAAATGGCAACCCACTCCAGTACTCTTGCCTGGAAAATCCCATGGACAGAGGAGCTGGGGTAGACTACAGTCCATGGGGTCGGGAAGAATCGGACACGACTGAGTGACTTCACTTTGTTTCACTTTCTATCCTAATTTGAGTAAAGTTTTGCTTGTGCAACAGTTTGATGACTTCACTACAACAAAAACTGAATTCTCCACAGCAAAGGAAAGTCTGTCTTATCTACTGGTGGGCTTGAATTCCTTCTGCCTCTGCCTCCAACAAAAAACAGATTGAGAAGGAGACATGGTATCAAAGTGAGTTTCAAAACAACAGCTTTATTGTCCTAAATCTTGATTAGAGAATTCAGCCTAATAGGAGTCTTGATTAGGCTTCCTATCCATTCTCTCAGAGTGGAACTTATTAGTTTGGTGCAAAAGTAATTGCAGTTTTTGGATTGTTGAATGTTGCTGTTTGATACTGAAATATATTCTAAAATAAATGTAGTTAGATTTATGTTATACATAACTATGTGTGTACATAATACATTTTACTGCTTGTTGCTTGCTGTATGTCTTTTTCCTAATGACATTACTTGCTATTTATTTTGATATTTATTGTAGACTAGGGACATGATGTTAGACAAAAAGAAAATTTGAGCAATTTTCTTATTCAAGTTCAAAATGGGTTGTAAAACAGAAGACAACTCGCAACATTGACAATGCCTTGGCTCAGGAACTGCTAACAAACAGTGCAGTGGTGGTTCAAGAAGCTTTGCAGAGAAGATGAGAGCCTTGAAGATGAGAAGCGCATTGGCTGGCCATGTTTGACAGGGACCAACTGAGAGGATCATAGAAGCTGATCCTCTTCAACAACATGAGAAGTTGCCGAAAAACTCAATGTTGACCATTCTATGGTCGTTCAACTTTTGAAGCAAATTGGAAAGATGAAAAAGCTTGAAAATTGGGTGCCTCATGAATTAACTGAAAATCAAAAAAATCGTCACTTTGAAGTGTCATCTTCTCCTGTGTAACAACAACAAACCATTTCTCGATTGGTTGTGACGGGCAATGAAAAGTGGATTTTATGACAACCGGCGACAACTAGCTCAGTGGTTGGATTGCGAAGATGCTCCAAAGCACTTCTCAAAGCCCAACCTGCACCAAAAAAATGGTCATGGTCACTGTTTGGTGGTCTGCTACCCGTCTGATCCCCTACAGGTTTCTGAATCCCTGTGAAATCATTACATCTGAGAAGTATGATCAGCAAATCAATGGGATGCACCTAAAACTGCAAGGCCTGCAGCTGGCATTGGTCAGTAGAAAGGGCTCGTTTCTTCTCCAGGACGATGCCCTACTGCAGGTCGCACACCCAATGCTTCAAACGTCAAACAAATTGGGCCGCAAAGTTATACCTCTTCCACCATATTCACTGATTTCTTGCCAAGTGACTACTACTTCTTCAAGTATCTCAACAACTTTTTGCAGAGGAAATGCTTCGCAACCAGCAGGAGGCAAAAATGCTTTCCAAGAGTTCACTGAATCCTGAAACATGGATTTTTATGCTACAGGAATAAACAAGTTTATTTCTTGTTGGCAAAAATGTGTTGACTGTATGGTTCCTACTTTGATTAATAAAGATGTGTTTGAGCCTAGTTATAATGATTTAAAATTCAAGGTCCAAAACTGTAATTACTTTTTCACCAACCTAATATTTGCCCAAATTTAGAAGAAAGGGATAACCACAGGCCTCTTCTCTACCCTGGTACCTACAAGAGCACCTCATTTAGAATAGTGCTTACAAGGCATTGCTTGTTGCCTTTTGCTTTTTTTTTTAACCAGTGTCTTATTATTTCAGGTAACTATTTCTAACATCCCTAATCAAGTACAAAATAATTAGTTCTCATTAATTTCCTTAATGCTACTTTCCATGAACAGAACACACAATATAATATTAAGGTTTCTTAAAGGTTTTACTTTGGCTTCCCAGCTGGCTCATCGGTAAAGAAATCTATCTGCCAAGCAGGAGACATGGGTTTGATCTCTGGGTCAGGAAGATCCCCTAGAGAAGGAAATGACAACCCACTCCAGTATTCTTGCTTGGATAATCCCATGGACAAAGGAACCTGGTGGGCTACAGTCCACGGGGTTGCAAAAGAGTCAGACAAAATGTAGTGATTAAATAACAACAACAAAGGTTTCAGTACAAACAGCAGAGGGGAAAGTTACAGGAGGTAAAATGATTCTCTCCTATACCTCCTACTTTGTTTTTTTAAGCTTTTTAATTTTTTTTTTATTCTCCATTCTTTATATTGAAGAGCAAAAGCACAAAAGCATACTAAAAGTGGGATTTGTTTACCCAAGGCAGAATATTCTGAAACAGAGGAAAAATAGACTCAGGCTACTTTAAGTCATAAAGATCCTAAAACCTATTTCAGAAAGGCTTTACCTAGACCACACGGTATTGTGTAGGGAGCCAGAGAGCATTACCATTTGAAGCAAAGGGAATAAGCAATAGTTTGGTCTTCCCTTTTTCACTTTTGCTGATTTTACCTTTAAGGATGACATGCTGACTCAAATTAATGGTTAACAAATAGGGGCCATGCTGGAAAAAAAAATGCTGGTCCCAGGTAGCAATTAGTTGACAAGCACAAGAAGAAAAAATAAAGATAATTTCCAGAAGTATTTGGGGACCAGAGACCTTAGGCTCTTTTCTGAGAATTTATATATCAGGACATTTGTATATTAGAGACTTTATTTTAATTATTTGGTAACATTTAAAGTTCTTTAATTTTTTTGTATCGCAAAATATGTACTTAACTGTTGAAATATTTGAAAAATGAAGAAAAATATAATAATGAAAGTATTAATCATACATACTTATATCTCCCATATCTTCTTCCAAATGCGGCTTCTGACTTTACATTTAACATAATTAAAGTAGATTGTGGAGAGCATAGTTTTATCAGGGAAATTATTCTGAGGGACAGTTTTACTAGTCTTTTGTAACATGTTATAAGAGTATTTATTTTCACAGGTAGTTAATTGTGTGTTAATTTAACTCCTAAAAAGTTAAATGTTGTATAAACATAGATGAGGAAAGTATGAATATTTTAAAGCCTCAGGTATCCACTAATTTAAGTGATTCCTTCTCAGTTCCATTTTTTCATTTCATTCACTTATTCAATGAATCCCTTGCTTATTTATTTTATTAAAAATATCGTTCACGTGGGCTTGAACACACCTGCATTTTGAGGAATAGAGTGATTTCATGCAAAATTATGTTAATCTTCAAACTTTTCATTAGAGAGTTGGATATTTAGTTAAAAAATATTCTCTTCCCTTGAGGAAATTATGTTCTCTTTCCACCCTGACATACTGCACAGTAAAATACTCATGTAATTTCATTGCAAGCAGGATTATAGTACATGCATCGATTCTCAGTTGTTAAGAATTCCTTCTCTCAATTGAATACACATTATTGCTATTTGGGAAATAGTTAGAAATCAAATTTAAACTTCTGTTTAACTTTTTAATAGGACTAGGGTACATTTTGACTAGTATTATAAAAGTATGTTCTTTGCTAAGTGTTGAACAAGATATTGGCTAAGATGTAAGTGTGCAAGAAAAGTTAGCAAACTCAGTGGACACACAAAACTCTTTTACCGGGTGAGGAGAAAAGGGTTCCAAACTTTTTACAATGCATGAAAATATTCATGGGAAAAACAAAAAAGGTTCTTGTTAATTATTATAAAATGCTTCATTTCTTAATAAAATCCTGGCATGGTTTCTTAGGTGGCAGACCAGGTAAACTAGTTAATTTAAAATGTATTTGTTGACATAGCACTATTGAAACAAGAGAGAACCAGAGACAGATTCAGAGAAAGAGAATTAGAGCACTATCGGAACAACAGAGTATTTTGCATTCAGAAAGATCTGTCACAATATAATTGCTTCTTGCGAATATTCTATTCCAACTATATTTTAAAGATTTACCTTAAGGTTTTAGACTTCCCAATATTAAATGCTCATATTTTCATATATAGCTTGACAGGGAAAGGTGCAAGACTAATGCCATTAATATACAAAGTAAGTTAAAATAAGATTTGACAAAAGTTTGGCTGGTTATTCAAATCTCCTAGGTCATATTCATTTCACTTTAACTTCCTTGAAAGGTTTTTCCTTTCCCTATAAAGGCAAATGTCCTTCTCACACTCGTACCACGTTTGGCAGGTGGCTTCCGTTACCCAATGCAGAATTCTAAAATAAGCCTTACCATCAAGCCAGTTGTGACCACACATTTCAATCCTGTTGTATTTCTGTTGAATTGATTTAAAATGGCAGTTTGTGTCATCTGAAAATTTACTATTTAATTGACAAGGAAGCCACCTCGGTCATTTATTTTTTCTCCTCGAGAGTTTTGCAATTTAAAATCACAGACCTTCTTTGAAAGTACGTTATTGAAATTTTAAACTTCTGGGAGGTTAAAACTGAATGACCCTGATAGCTCCTTGGCACTACTTTGGAGTTTTTTAATTATATCTTTCTAGCTGTTTTTTTTTTTTTTTTTAAGAAAATTTAGACTTATTGTGACTAGAAGAAATTCTAATAATCACAGTCCAGAATTTATCATTTGTGGATTTCACAAATGTAATAAAAACAAGTGTTAGAGAAGGAAAGGAGATCATCATGACATTTCTTGAATTTCATCCTAGGCAATACCTTGTTATTTTTCTCCTTTCCAAGCTTCTTAAGAAGCTAATATTTAGATTTTGAGAACTTAATAGCCTAGAGAAAAAGTAGTAAGAAAGCAAATATTGGAAATATATAAAGTACTAGATTCATCAAAGTAAAATAGATAGAAGTTGTCAGTGATTACGTTTAATTGCTTGTGAAAGTGAAAGTTGCTCAGTCGTGTCTGACTCTTTGTGACCCTATGGACTATACAGTCCATGGAATTCTCCAGGCCAGAATACTGGAGTGGGTAGCCTTTCCCTTCTCCAGGGGATCTTCCCAACACAGTGATCAAACCCAGGCCTCCCGCATTACAGGCGGATTCTTTACCAGCTGAGCTGCAAGAGAAGCCCAAGAATACTGGGGTGGGTAGCCTATCCCTTCTCCAGCAGATCTTCCCAACCCAGGAATTGAACCAGGGTCTTCTGCATTACAGGTGGATTCTTTACCAACTGAGCTATCAGGGTCTTTAAGAACAAATTCTGCCGTAGAGCCTGGAAGACTACACTCAAGAAGAATCAGTAAAATAAAATGTAAAACAAAAAAGGTAGAACCTTGAACATTATAAATGAGAGTAAGAGAGTTGAGATCAATAAAAATATGAATAGAGCACCACAATCATTGTTAAATTTGAGCTTTGACTTTGTCTTAAAGTTAATATACCCTCTACCTATGAGCAGATTTTTCTGCTTAATTTGATAGACGTTTTCTACCTCATAAGAGCTTCCCTGGTGGCTCAGCGGTAAAGAATCCACTTATAATGCAGACTGCTGCTGCTGCTAAGTCGCTTCAGTCGTATCCGACTCTGTGCGACCCCATAGACAGCAGCCCACCAGGCTCCCCGTCCCTGGGATTCTCCAGGCAAGAACACTGGAGTGGGTTGGCATTTCCTTCTCCAATGCATGAAAGTGAAAAGTGAAAGTGAAGTCGCTCAGTCGTGTCCAACTCCTAGGGACCCCATGTACTACAGCCTACCAGGCCCCTCCGTCCATTGGATTTTCCAGGCAAGAGTACTGGAATGGGTTGCCATTGCCTTCTCCAATAATGCAGACTGCTTGCTTGCAATGCGGGATTCACAGGTTCATGCTCTAGGTTGGGAAGATCCCCTGGAGAAGGAACTGGCAACCCACTCCAGTATTCTTGTCTGGGAAATTCCAAGGACAAAGAAGCCTGAAGGACTACAGTCCATAGGGTGGCAAGAATTGGACATGACTTAGCACCTAACCAACCACCACCTCATAACAGCTTCAGTGAATACGATAATACTTACCTAAAGCTCTTCACTTTAGTACATTCTGATAGAATAGGGATATTGTTCCAGAGTGAAATTCATTCAGTTAATTTTATGGCAATCCAAGCAACATGGCCCATTTATACAGCTTTCTAAGAAGTAGCCTTGGAATTTCTGGGGGGAAGGAAAGGACTGTTTTTCTCAACAGGGTTCTAGATAAGAGTTGACCCCCAAACATGTGAGCATTAAAGTGAAAGTGTTAGTCACTCAGTTGTGTCCAACTCTTTGTGATTCCATGGACTGTAGCCTACGAAGCTTCTCTGTCCATAGAATTCTCCAGGCAAGAATTCTGGAGTGGGTAGCTATTTCCTTCTCCAGGAGATCTACTCAAAAGAAGGATCAAACCTGGGTCTCCCATATTGCAGGCAGATTCTTTACCATCTAAGCCACCAGGGAAGCCCATGTGAGCTTTAACTAGGTCCTAAAGAACTGTCATGCTGACTGGTGACCAAATATGGAACCTATGCCTAGAGTTCAAATAGGGCAGATTTTAAGATTGAGAAACTTTTGTAAGAATTAACTTGCTAACTAAGAATCCCTCCCCCCCACTTTTTTTCCTCCAAAAAAAGAGTACTGGAAAAATAGGACTTTTCATAGGAAACTACTTTCTCAAGAAAGAGCATGTGAACAAATTGCTGATCAATTCCCCATTGTGTCCAAATACTGTATGTCAGGATAATGATGATTTTAGCTTGAAGAAATTTCAAAGCAGACCATAGAATATCAAATAAGATTTAAACCATTAATAACTTCTTCATTTATGACAAGAAAAATGAATAAGAAGTTCAAACAAGAGTTAGTGACAATTAAAGGGTTTTCTGTGGCCTAAGTATTACAACATAATTACATGACAGATACAATAAATTAAAATTTAAAAGTTGAAGAAAGCATGTAGTACACTTAATTTGAACAGTAGAGTTTATTACAAGTGGAAGAGGCAGAGAATAATGGTCATTATCATATGAAAATGAAATATAACACACTTTATGAAGATTAGCACTCCTAGAGTGTCACTGTCAAACACCACCTGCTGGGTAGGTTACACATTGCATAGATAGGTGGTGCTCAGGAGAGGTTATGGGATTTGCTTATAAGAAATTACCTAAGATTTGAATTGATGGTATTAAATCAGATCATTATAAACTTAGTTCTCCCATTAAAAAAAAAATATATTGGTGGCTTGCAGGCCAAATTATATATTTTTGTTTGGCCCCATAATTTTTAAATTGCATTTCGACATTTCAGAGTCTGGCTTCACTAGAAAACATGTGAAGCTCTGGCAACACTAAGCCCACATTTCCTTGTGGCAGCATGTCCCTTTAGCCTGGGCATGCATCTGCCAGTTTGCCACATCTTCTACCTTGCTTCTTCAGTGGGTTAAACATCTGCTTAGCCTGGATGAACATCTGGATTAAGACTTTTGGTTCAGATATTTTTCTAGGTGTTTTTCTCAGGAGATTATATCTATATGAATACCAGGGAAATATTCAAATGAAAAGAGTGCTGTGACTGTATAGTCTTTGAGTGGCACTGGTGTCTTTCACAATTTGGGTACTCCCCACAAGGGAACAGGGCATACCCTTTTATTCAGCAGGGCATCATCAGAACCTGACACAGTGCCTACCTTGTTTCAAAGGATTGATAAATGTTTCTATGACTAAAGATAGTAATGGAATGGGTGACAGATACTAATTTAACATATTTCTCTTTAAAATATTCTTCATCTTAGAAGCTAATTAATTTCAAGTTAGAAGCTAATTCTTCAGTAGCCATAAAAAAGTAGGCTTTTGTCCATCACTAACCAGGTGTTTTAAGAATTATCAGTTGACCTTGTTACAAACTGAGAAAATATTCAGCTCTCAAATATCCATATGAAACTGGTAGTTTGGAATGTAAGAAATCAAAATGATGTCATTTCTAGTTTGAGCTCAAATGTAGACTATGGAAAGAACTGACACATGTGGTCATTCTAAAATAAAATAAATATATTAACTGCATTAATTATGAATATATTATTTATAACTTATTTATGTCAAAGGAAAATTTATTGTCAAAATCCTTGATACAGTGCCAGATACAAAGTGAGAATTCCTCTATTTGTACAGTAAGTTCAAGGAGGAGAAGAAGATTCTCAGAGAGTGAAATTCTGCCAGCAGAGAGTTTTTCAACAAATATAGTAGAGAAGAGGATATGGGCCAACATGGAAGATTAAAAATAGTGTTGAGATCCATTTGGAAAGCCAAAGTCAAAGAAGCCAAAAAGGGAGATGGGAGGAGTGCCAGAATGAAAGGTCCAGAAGTCCCACACAATTAACATGAACTTGTGAAACCGGAAACCTAGGAACCAGAGTGATACAGATACAACTGACAACAAATGATGACGTATTTAAAGTACTATTGACAACAATCTTTTACCTTTCTAGCTTTCTTTTGGGAAATGAATAGATCATGGCACATGGATGGCACAACTAGTTTTAAATGGATAGCAGCAGAAAGACATTTTGAATAAACAATGACTAACTCTGGGAAGCAGACTCCAAGAGCACTTGTCAGAGTAAAACAATTTGAATTGCATTTCAGCAGTGAAGATTTTCTGATAGAATGCAAATGATAGAATTCCTTCCTTTGGCTCATTTTCTGGGCTTCTTTCTACTTCAGCCCACACAGTGATCCCCATACTTCCTCAGGTTTTCTTCTTATAGTATTCTCAAACCCTGCATCTTCATATCACCAACCCAAACAAAAAGATGAATTTGTATCGTAGCATTCCAAGAAGTCACTCTGGACCAAGTGCCTGCCCTTGAACTAGTCGTTGTAGCCAGTTGAATGGCTTGTGCTGATTGCCTGAGACCTACTTCCAGACCCATTTCTAACTAATTACAGATGCATGGTGTGTGTGTGCATGCTAAGTCTCTTCAGTCATGTCTGACTCTGTGCGATGCTATGAACTGTAGCCTGCCAGGCTCCTCTGTATATGGGGATTCTCCAGGTAAGAATAGAGTGGGTTGCCATTTCCTCCTCCAGGGGATCTTCCTGACCCAGTGATCGAACCCATGTCTCTTATGTCTCCTGCATTGGCAGGTGGGTTCTTTACCACTAGTGCCACCTGGGAAGCCCATATAGATGCATGGAGGACAAGATAAACTGACTGGCTTAAGATAACCAGTGCCTATCTGTGGAGGCTAGTGTAGAGTCAGTCTAATCCAAACCAAGTGGTTGAGCAGTTAGGGTACTTAAAAGAAGGAATTATAGAATGTATTCTAGTGAGGAATATTCTAGTGAGGAATATTAACCAGTAAATATCCAGTATATAAAGAGCTCAGCATAGTCATTATAGTTGTAGTAGTTGTTACTGTCCAGTCACTAAGTTGTGTCCAAATCTTTTCAACCCTGTAGACTTCAGTGTGCCAGCCTCCTCTGTCCTTTCCTCTTCCCTGGAGTTTGCTCTAATTCATGTCCATTGAGTCGATGATGCTATCTAACCATTGCATGCCCTTCCACTCTCTTCTTTTGTCTCCAATCTTTCCCAGCATCAGGGTCTTTTCCAATGAGTCCGCTCTTTGCATCAGGTGGCCAAAGTATTGGAGTTTCAGCTTCAGCATCAGTCTTTCCAATGCATAGTCAAGACTGATTTCCTTTAGAATTGACTGGTTTGATTTCCTCACAGTCCAAGGACTCTCAAGAGACTACAGCACTACAGTTCAAAAGCACAAATTCTTTGGCACTCAGCCTTCTTTATGGTCTAGTTCTTTCATCCATACATGACTACTATGGGAAAACCATAGCTTTGACTAGACGGACCTTTGTTGGTAAAGTACTGTCTCTGCTTTTCAGTGTGCTATCTAGGTTTGTCATAGCTTTTCTTCCAAGAAACAGGCATCTTTTAATTTCAAGGCTGCAGTCACCATCTACAGTGATTTTTGAACCCAAGAAAATAAAGTCTGTCACTATTTCCATTGTTTTCCCATCTGTTTGCTATGAAGTGATGAGACCAGATGCCATGATCTTAGTTTTTTCATTTTGAGTTTTAAGCCAACTTTTTCACTCTCCTCTTTCACCTTCATCAAGAGGCTCTTTAGTCAGGCTTCCCTTTCTGTCATTAGGGTGGTGTCATTTGCATATCTGAGGTTATTGATATTCCAGCTTGAACTTCATCCTACCCATAATTGTGCATGATGTACTCTGCATATAAGTTAAATAAGCCGGGTGACAATATACAGCCTCTTGATGTGCTCCTTTACCAATTTTTAACCAGTCCATTATTGCATGTCCAGTTCTAACTGTTGCTTCTTGACATGCATGCAGATTTCTCAGGAAGCAGATAAGGTGGTCTGGTAGTCCCATCTCTAAGAATTTTCTACAGTTTGTTTTGATCCACACGGTCAAAGGCTTTAACATAGTCAATGTAGCAGAATTAGATGTTTTTCTGCAATTCCTTTGCATTTTTTAATGATCTAACGAATGTTGGCAATTTGATCTCTGATTCCTCTGCCTTTTCTAAGTCCGGCTTGTACATCTGGAAGTTCTCAGTTCACATACTGTTGAAGCCTAGCTTGAAGGATTTTTGAACATTACCCTGCTAGCATGTGAAATAAGCACAATTGTGTAGTAATTTGTACGTTCTTTGACATCGCCCTTCTTTGGGATTGGAATGAAAACTGACCTTTTGCAGACCTGTGGTCTGCTGACTTTTCCAGATTTGCTGACATATTGAGTGCAGCACTTTTAACAGCATCATCTTTTAGGTTTTGAAATAGCTCAGCTGGAATTCTATCACCTCCACTATCTTTGTTTGTAGTAATGCCTAAGGTCCACTGGTCTTTACAATACAGGATGTCTGACTGTAGGTGAATGACCACACCTTCGTGGTTATCTGGGTCATTAAGACCTTTTTTGTACAGTTCTTCTGTGTATTCTTGCCACCTCTTCTTAATCTCTTCTGCTTTTATTAGATCCTTACCATTTCTGTCCTTTATTGTGCCCATCTTTGCATGAACTATTCCCTTGATATTTCTAATTTTCTTAAAAAGATCTCTAGTTTTTCCCATTCTATTGTTTTCCTCTATTTCTGTGCATCATTCATTTAAGAAGGCTTTCTTATCTCTCTCTGCTGTTTTTGGAACTCAATTCAGGTGGCTATATCTTTTCCTTTTTCCTTTGCCTTTCACTTCTTTCTCAGCTGTTTGTAAGGCCTCCTCAGACAACCATTTTGCCTTGTTGCAATACTTTTTGGGGGGAATGAGTTGGTCACTTCCTCCTATATAATGTTATGAACCTCCATCCATAGTTCTTCAAGCACTCTATCAGATCAAATCCCTTTATATCTATTTGTCATTTCCACTATATAACCATAAGGAATTTGATTTAGGTCATACCTGAATGCGTGTTAGTCACTCAATCGTGTCCGATTCTTTGTGATCCCATGGACTTCAGCTCGCCAGGCTCTTCTGTCCATGAGAATTGTCCAAGCAAGAATGATGGAGTGGATTGCCACGTCCTCCTCCAGGGCATCTTCCCAACCCAGGGATCGAACCCAGGTCTCCTGCATTGCAGGCAGATACCTGAATGGCCTAGTGGTTTTTCTCTACTTTCTTCAATTTATATCTGAATTTTGCAATAAGGAGTTCATGATCTGAGCCACAGTGAGCTCCTGGTCTTGCTTTTGCTGACTGTGTAAAGCTTCTCCACCTTTGGCTGTAAAGAATATAATCAAATCTATATTGCCCATCTGGTGAAGTCCATGTGTAGAGTCATCTCTTGTGTTGTTGAAAGAGGGTGTTTGCTATAACCAGTGAGTTCTCTTGGAAAATCCCTGTTAGCCTTTTCCCTGCTTTATTTTGTACTCCAAAACCAAACTTGCCTGTTACTCCAGGTATTTCTTGACTTCTTACTTTTGCATTCCAACCCCTATGACAAAAAGGACATCTTTTTTTGGTGTTAGTTTTGAAAGGTCTTGTAAGTCTTCTTGGAACTGCTCAATTTCAGCTTCTTTGGTGTTGGTGGTTGGGGCACAGACTTGGATTACTGTGATGTTGAATGGTTTGCCTTGGAAGTGAACCGAGACCATTCTGTCATTTTTGAGATTGCAGCCAAGTATTGATTGCATTTCCGACTCTTGTTGACTCTGAGGGCTATTCCATTTCTTCTAAGGAATTCTTGCCCACAGTAGCAAATATAATGGTCATCTGAATTAAATATGCCTATTCACATCCATTTTAGTTCACTGATTCCTAAAATGTCGCTGTTCACTCTTGCCATTTCCTGTTTGACCACATCTAATTTACCTTGATTCATAGACCTAACATTCCAGGTTTCTATATGATATTGTTCCTTACAGCTTGGACTGAATGCTTTCACCACCAGGTGCATCCACAGCTGGGCATCATTTCCATTTTGGCTCAGCTTCTTCATTCTTTCTGGAGCTATTTTTCTGGCCTTCGCCAGTAGCATATTGGACACCTACTGACGTGGAGGGCTCATCTTTAAGTGCCATATCTTTTTGCCTTTTCATACTGTTCATGTGTTTCTCAAAGCAAGAATGCTGAAATGGTTTGATGTTCCCTTCTCCCATGGATCTTGTTTTGTCAGAACTCTCCACCATGACTTTGAGTGACCCTGCACGTCATGGCTCATAGTTTGATTCAGTTACACAAGGCTGTGATCCTTGTGTAACAAACATTATGTGTAACAAAATGATCCATATGATCATTTTGGTTAGTTTTCTGTGATTGTGTTTTTCATTCTGTCTGTACTCTGATGGATGAAGATAAGAGGCTTGTGCAAGCTTCCCAATGGGAGGGACTGTCTTATACTAGCAACTTTTCTACAAATTTGTAATTATGGCAGCATTTTGCCAGGTTTTCTGTGAGAACTGAAATTGATGGTAGGCAAAATAGCCTTTCATTCAATGCATTCTATTGAATGTTTATAATTTAGAAAAATGGCCAGACACCCACAAAGTAAAATATACTATCACTTGAGTGGGTCAACTCAAAAGATACAGTAAGTAGTTCAGAAGGAGACAGAAGTCACTTCTGATGGGTATGATTAAAATGACACGAAGGAGGTATGTTAAAATAGATTGTTGTAAGTGGAAAAAGAAGTTAGGGAATTCAAGAAGACAATAAAGACAGTAGCAGAAGTGTGCTGGCTTTGGTTAGTATTAAAGGATAAAGACTGATGCAAGCATGAATGTTTCTACAGGGGAAAAGAGAAATATGCTTTAAAAGTAAATAAATGGAGCTTTAAATGCCAGATTCTGAAGTCTGAATTCCATTTTTTAGGTAAAGAAGAAACAAGAAACTTTTATGGATAAAAGAGCCTCATATCAGAATATTTTTATATGAATTTAAAAGTCAGATTAGTAAAATAGGTTATTGCCAGTTTAATTAGATATGAGAAAGATATGAGGTATAGATTTGGAGAGGAGAATTTATAATTTGGCAATTAGATAACCTGAAGACAACTATAAACTCTTTCAAAGACTAAATAAAAAATATATTAAAATATCAATTACTTAAATTATAGTTCTTCTGTATATTGGCCAAAAGAGAAAATGGGCAAGCAAGAGTTATTAAAAGCATAAAATAATTAAGAATAGCTAATACATTTTGGATGGAGGTTTATTTAAAAATGTTTTAAAGCTTATGTGAGATTTTTCTGTTTGAAAAAAGAAGAGCAGTAAGTGAGAAGATTCTCATTTATTAATACATTTATTCAGTCAACATTTATTGAGTATATATACCAGTCAATATTCTAGGAATGATGAGTATAATATTCAGTAATACATCCGCATACATCCTGCTTTCATGGAACATGAGAGGAAACATCAGGTTTCCAATAAACAGGAAAATCAGGCAATAACATTTAATATTTTCACACGATAGGAAAAAAAAACCCATAAATACCAAAAGGGGAATGATGGAGGAGATATTTTGTGTTAGGTTTTCAAGGAAGGCTTTATTGAGGAAGTGAAATTTAAGTGATCTGGATTGTAAGACTCCCTTCCTTTGAAGGAGTGCTGCAAGCAGAGAAGAGCTGTTAAAATACCCAAAGACAGTCATGTAAGAAGGCAAATATGGCTAAAGCAGGGAGCAAGATAAAAAAAGAGTGGTGATGAGATGTTGCTGGAGCGGTATGCATGGACCAGATCAAGGATTGTTGGTGCAGTGGAAGGCCATTGGAGATTTTCAGCAGGAAAAAAGAGACCATTTTCTTTACATTTTAAAGAGCAAAAGCATGGCAGTACTAACAATTAAGAGGTAATTGAGTAGACCAGACTATAGATAATGGTGGTTTAAACAAGGGTGGCTGAGTGGAGGTGTAAGTGATTGAATTGGATATTTTGGAAGTTGAATTGAAATTATTTTTGAGTAGTTACATGTAAGAAATAAGAAGAGAAAATTCAAAAGTGAAGCTTAGCTTTTCTTTTCGAAAATATTTTTCTTGAAGAATTGGATAGAGAGTGATTATGCTAACCAAGAGAGAAGACTGGGAGAGGAGAAAGTTATAATAGATGTTCCTAAATATAGACTTTGATTTAAAATTAATATGCAATAAAAAAGCATTTTAAATGAACAGCAAAGAGATTTTCAACAATAGTTTTGAGTAAATTGGTTAATTGCATTAAAAGTTATATTTTTCAAAAATATGTCAAATTCTTATATTTCATTAAATGTGAAATTATAGTTAGGTAATATCAAACCAAAAATTGTGCAAATATTGATAAAGTCTTAGATTACGAAAATGCTTTTTAAACAGATGAGAAATAAAAAGAAGCACAATGAGAAAAGGGGCTCAGATTATATAAAAATGGAATAAAAAGATATGAAAGTGTTAGTTGCTTAGTCATGTCCAACTCTTTGCAACTCCATTGACTGTAGCCCTTCAAGCTCCTCTATCCATGTAATTCTCTAGGCAAGAATACTGGAGTAGGTAGCCATTCCTTCTCCAGGGGATCTTCCCTACCCAGGGATCCCTACCTTGGTCTCCTGCATTGGCAGGCAGATTCTTTACCATCTGAGCCATCAGGGAAGCTCAGCAAAGATACTTTGCAAAAAATATATCAAAGCCTAAGTGTCCTTACTGGTTTATAAAACACACTTTAAAATTCTTAAACCAAAATATAAAAAAAAAAGGGAGAAAAGGTGGGAACAATTGTCAAAAGAAAATATAACATGCTCAATAAAAATGAAAAAGTTTGAACTTACTAGTAATTTCTTGAAGTAAATTACACACATAACTGGTATACCATTGCTTTATTAGCAGTTATTTTAAAAGATCAGTTCAGTTCAGTCACTCAGTCATGTCGGACTCTTGCGACCCCATGAATCGCAGCACGCCAGGCTTCTCTGTCCATCACCAACTCCTGGAGTTCACTCAGACTCACGTCCATCAAGTAAATGATGCCATCCAGCCATCTCATTCTCTGTCGTCCCCTTCTCCTCCTGCCCCCAATCCCTCCCAGCATCAGAGTCTTTTCCAATGAGTCAACTCTTTGCATGAGGTGGCCAAAGTACTGGAGTTCTCAGCTTCAGCGTCATTCCCTCCAGAGAAATCCCAGGGCTGATCTCCTTCAGAATGGACTGGCTGGATCTCCTTGCAGTCCAAGGGACTCTCAAGAGTCTTCTCCAACACCACAGTTCAAAAGCATCAATTCTTCGGCGCTCAGCCTTCTTCACAGTCCAACTCTCACATCCATACATGACCACAGGAAAAACCATAGCCTTGACTAGACGGACCTTTGTTGGCAAAGTAATGTCTCTGCCTTTGAATATGCTATCTAGGTTGGTCATAACTTTCCTTCCAAGGAGTAAGCGTCTTTTAATTTCATAACTGCAGTCACCATCTGCAGTGATTTTGGAGCTCAGAAAAATAAAGTCTGACACTGTTTCCACTGTTTCCCCATCTATTTCCCATGAAGTGATGGGACCGGATGCCATGATCTTCGTTTTCTAATGTTGAGCTTTAAGCCAACTTTTTCACTCTCTTTCACTTTCATCAAGAGGCTTTTTAGTTCCTCTTCACTTTCTGCCATAAGGGTGGTGTCATCTGCATATCTGAGGTGATTGATATTTCTCCTGGCAATCTTGATTCCAGATTGTGTTTCTTCCAGTCCAGCGTTTCTCATGTTGTACTCTGCATAGAAGTTAAATAAGCAGGGTGACAAAATACAGCCTTGACGTACTCCTTTTCCTATTTGGAACCAGTCTGTTGTTCCATGTCCAGTTCTAGCTGTTGCTTCCTGACCAGCGTACAGATTTCTCAAGAGGCAGATCAGGTGGTTTGGTATTCCCATCTCTTGAAGAATTTTCCACAGTTGATTATGATCCACACAGTCAAAGGCTTTGGCACAGTCAATAAAGCAGAAATAGATGTTTTTCTGGAACTCTCTTGCTTTTTCCATGATCCAGCAGATGTTGGCAATTTGATCTCTGATTCCTCTGCCTTTTCTAAAACCAGCTTGAGCATCAGGAAGTTCACGGTTCACGTATTGCTGAAGCCTGGCTTGGAGAATTTTGAGCATTACTTTATTAGCATGTGAGATGAGTGCAATTGTGCAGTAGTTTGAGCATTCTTTGGCATTGCCTTTCTTTGGGATTGGAATGAAAACTGACTTTTTCCAGTCCTGTGGCCACTGCTGAGTTGTCTAATTTTGCTGGCATATTGAGTGCAGCACTTTCACAACATCATCTTTCAGGATTTGAAATAGCTCAACTGGAATTCCATCACCTCTACTAGCTTTGTTTTTAAATATACTAGTATTTTAAAGTGAGATGAACACTTACAGTTGTGAAATTCCTTGGTGGAAGGAAAGCATGGATTGCAGTGTAAGAGAATAAAATTTGAATGGGTTTGTAAAGCTCCTCTAATTTCTTATTATTTGTCATTTACAGTTAAAGTGAAATTCTCATTTCTCTATTATTTTTGAGGACTGAGAAGGTCCTCATGAATTAATTTTCCACATAAGTGAAATTGCTTTAAATATTAAGATGTACTTTTTCTACAAGTATTTAAATGCAGTTTTTTTCTAGTTTCAAAAGTGATACATACCTATCACAGTATATTCCAATAATTTGGAGGAATATTAAGTAAACAATGCAAATTTTTAATAATATCATTACCCAGAGAAAGCTCCCATTAACATTGTGCTTAGTATACTTCCAGAAAGCTTGCCCTAAAACTTGCTTTTTAGAAGCAATAGTTTCTTCAATTGAGTTGCAAAGATTAGAGCCATAAACTTTATGATTTTTAGTCCTCATCCCAATTCTTTTTCCCCTACCCAATCACACTGTTTAATAATAACTTATTTTCCCCAGGCATCTTTCATTTATGAACCTAATTTATGCTCCTGAACAATGCTGCTGGATCAATATTATCATTCACATATTAACAGTGGAGAAAACTGAGTCTCAGAATGATAATTATCTTGCAGTTCAGTGATATATTTTTAAGGTCGAGCTGAAGGCCAATGTCAGGTTTCAAATTCCACAACCTTTGCTCTTCTCTCTTTCTTGTGCTGATCTCTCACCTGTGACTAGAGGCACAGCATTGCATGCTTACGGTTTAGCATTCAAAATGAAATCAAAGTGAATTGAATGCTATTTATAGCATACTTTAAAAAAATACTATGTACAGGGTAGATTTTTACTCTAAAAGGATACTAAAAAGGGAATAGAGAAAATGAAGAGAGGGAAAAAAAGGAAAGAAATAGAAATGAATGTCATCTCTATCATATAATTTCTAAAGGAAAGACTTAAATGTGATAAACTAATTAAACTTAGAGAAGAAATGGAAATACTGAAGAGTATTTTTAAAGGCGATAGTTCTAATACAACTGTCCTGGGTCATAAACTAATAGGGAGATAAAAATTAAAATTAAAATAGAATAATTTGAATACAGTTTGGTATTATCAGGATGCTTTCAAGAGAAAGCATCTAGGGTCTCTACCCTTAAAGATATCTGCATAAAGAATACATATCTACCTATATTAAACACTTTACTACCTATATTAAATGGTTTTCACAAATTTATGCAGAAGTCAGCATTATATTTCATCAATTAACTAATCCAGTAAACAAATATTTATTGAGGACCTACTGTGTACCTGGCGCTATGTATGCTGGTGGGAACACACTGACTCAGACTGCATAATTTGTTAAAATGTATTGAAGTCTAATGCCATTACAAAATCCCTGCAACATGTGTTGCAGGCAAATGGTATCACTCAGACTTGCAGAGTATGTTCCCCAAATCCTACTGTCTATGAGATTTCATTTAATGAGAAAGGGGCATCACTGTCCTTTATGGGTCTTAAAACATTTTATGAGTTAACAATCACCATGCATCTACAAGAGACCCAAATATTTTTTACCGTGGAACCTACTCATTGAATACAATCTGGGGAAACTCAGGTTCTATGGAATGGCATGAGAAATGCTATGCTATTGTTACAAGAGTGGAGTTTACCCTTACCCTTCTCTGTTTTTTAATCTTTGTTTACTTTGCAACTTTTTATTTTACATTGGAGTACAGTTTATTATCCATGTTGTGATAGTTTCAGAGATACAGCAAAGTCATTCAGTTATACATATACATGTATCCTTTTTCAAATTCTTTTCCCATTTAGATTGTTATGTAATATTGAACAGAATTCTCTGTGTTATACAGTAGATCCTGTTTGGTTATCCATTTTAAATATATCAGGTGGTTTTTTTTTTCTTTGTATTTTTAAGTTCATGATTGATTATATGGCCTAAATGAAGCACAAATATAAATCCCTAGAAATACTGATAAAATATTCCTACATGCATGCATGCCAGGTTACTTCAGTTGTGTCTGACTCTTAGTGACCCCGTGGACTGTAGTCTGCCAGGCTCCTCTGTCCATGGGATTCTCTATAGGCAAGAACACTGGAGTGAGTTACCATGCCCTCCTCCAGGGGATCTTCCCAACCCAGGGATTGAACCCAAATCTCTTATGTCTCCTGCATTGGCAGGTGTGTTCTTTACCATTAGTGTCACCTGGGAAGCCCCAAATATCCCTAAGTGACAGGGAAATTATCTGCCTTTAATGAAAAAGCCTGATAGAAGAGAGCCCTCTCTAGAGTCCCTCATTTTACAGTTACTTCATTCAGCAGTTATAACAGAATATTGTAAGTTGGGTGGCTTATAAACAATAGAAATTTATTTCTCATGGTTCTAGAGGGTCGGAAGGCCAAGATCAAGGCATTGACATATCAGTTATCTGCTGACATCTTACTTCCTCAATGTTGCCCATCTTCTCCTTGTAACCTCACATTGCTGAAGGGTTGAAGAAACTCTCTGAACCCTTGTTTATAAGGGCACTAATCCCATTATGACAGCTCCACCTCCATGGCCTAATCCCCCAAAGGCCACATTTCTAAGTACCATCACATTGGGGGTTAGGATTTCAATTTATGAAATTTCCCCTCGCCTTCCCCCCCGCCTTGGGGATCAGATACAATCAGACTATAATGGCAACCATACGTGCAAAAAGTAGCCAGAAGAATAAATAATAAGATTTGAAGTTTGTAGGGAAATTCCCCTGGGACCAAAATACTTCTTACTAACTGATATTGTTTAGGAATCAACAACATCTGTGAGTAAAGGACCCTTTTTCCTTTGCCCTGCTGTAAGATGTGGACAGTCATTGAGCTTGAAGGAGCATGTATATTCATTGTACTATATTTAGCTTTATGCATGGAGGAGCCATTTGTAAAAAGAGGAGATATAGTAGAGGTGAGGGTGACATTGAGTTGAGTAGAGGAAAAGGAGAAATGAATGGAGAGAGTGGTGCCAATAATTATTCCTTTACAAATTTTGTCAAGATTTAGTGAAGTTTTCCTAGAGAAATGCCACTATTTGGCAAATGTAAATGAAAACTTGGAAATAAGATTCAAGCAAGGAAAAATTGTATGTTTTTAGTAAATAAAAATTCAAAGTCAAAAGTTAATAAACTAAGGGAAAATGTTCTACTTTTTTAAAAGTATGTGAAATAATTATTGTACAGTAAATTCTAATTGGCTTCATAGCACTTTATTGAGTATTATCAGATCTTGGTTTTTGACAGAAGACATTTTTCATTTATATATGAAGGAGTAAAATTCTATAAACAAACCTATTCATCTGAAGGTTTGTGTATGTTTTTAATGTGTGCAGCAGTGTTTTCTTAGAAATGAAGTATGTCAGTTGTTTCAGTGAAGAAGAATATACACACTTAAGAATCAAAATAATCTTTTTAAAATTAAGGTTTTATCTGTTGTATAATAGGTAAACTACTGTTAAATGTAGTTGTTTAACTTTATATATTCTTTGATTTCCGTAGTTTAGCTAATTCAAATAAAATTTGTGAAGTTGAGCACTTTCAAGAAAAGGCATAGGAGAACCTAATTTAACCTAGAGTGTCTCTTTTATTCTTCTGTTATTCATTTGAAGTGCCCTATCAGCTTGAACTGACCAACTTCAGTCATTTTTACCCTTTTATTTTTTTTCTCTAATGTAAACTGAAATTCCCTGCTGTTCGTGGTATTTTAGTGTTTAGCATCATTTAATGAGCAGGTATCATTAAACTTAAAAGATCTTTTTCTGTATATCTGTGATTAGTTAGTGAAGGAACCAAAGAATTTCTCTTAATATATTTTGATGTTGACCCATTTTACATTGAATTTCTTTTTGATGAAGTAGAAAATAATCATTTTGGTTAAAGCAGGGTGGAATCTGTCAAGTGAATATGTAGTCTACTATTAAGTTGTAGAATATAAACTGTTTACAAGTGTTGTGATATATTTTCCCTTGTAAGTTTGTGTGTTTGGCTTCTAAATAATTTATTATACTGTACTTTGATTCTTTTCCTTAAAAAAAAGTTATATAGATAATTAAACATGAATGCTTTAATATCAAGGTCCCTATAATTCTTTTTATAAAAGCTGTAGGTTAGTGAATCTATAATATCAGAAATTGAAAGTTTTTAATACTAAACTCGTTTAATCAGTTTCACAATACACTTAATTTGTTTCCTTTAAATTATAAGGAATAAACTTAAGTAGTAAAGAAATAGTATTCATTACTTCCACACTTTTCCTATTTGATGTTTGAATATATTATACCTGACATTGCTGATATTTTATTGTAAGTTCTAATTTTGTTTTTAGGAAGAAAAGAGTATCTGTGAGGTAAATAGCATGGAAACAAAATAGAGATTAAAATGCAAGCAAAGGTCAGATAATATGTAATAAGTTACAGATGTCATTGTATGACATTAACAGGTAAAAGATGTAATAGTGCGGCCTACTGGTGAGTAGTAGTGTTTACAGGGTAAGTGAAAATAGGTGTAGTTAACCAAATTGTAAGCGATTTACCTAGGTTTGTTATTGTTTGTAACTATGACCCAAAATATTCATTTCATTCGTAGTAACAAAGTTTCTATGAGAGTAAAATTCCTTGTATGAGGCTTCTTTTTCATATATTTGAAGACTGTGTTTAAATAGTGTCCTTGCTGTCTTGTCTTGCTGCCTCTCTTTATACTCCTGTGATGCCTATACAGTTTGTCGTGTGTGGTCCTTTTTCATAACCTTGACTTTAAAATTTTTTCATAATTAGCAGTTTCAAGGTATGGTTAGTTGAAAAATTAGACCTTGCAAGTGAAAGATGATTATAAATTTTAGTAAAATACAGCTGGATATTTAGATAGTCCAGTGAGATTATGTGTTCCCAGGAAGAAGTATGATTTATATATGTAGGAATCAACATATCATAAATCTAATTAGAAAAATAACAATTAGACTGCTTCTAAGTTTTAGCAAATTAAAACTCGAATGTATCTATATGTAGGATTTATTTTTCCTGTCTTCCTCTTAAAATAAGTTCAGAATTTTCTATATTAAAAAATAAGTGTTTCTAGTAAAATTACTTTGGCATATATTTTAATTTATTTTCCAGTGTACTAATTTCGTTTATTTTCTGAAAAACAAATCTAAGTTACTTTTAACATTAATTCAACTGTAGGTGGAAGTTTTACATTTATAACTCTAGTTAGTTTTATATTTGCTGTGCAGTGTTTGTATGGACATGACATGAGAGATAGACTTAATTCAATGGGGTGATTTCACTATTCTGAATTTAATCCGTATTGTACATATTTTAGCTTTGTTTTCAGGTATGTATTATATAAGGCTTTTTAAAATACCATACACCATAAAAAACAGTTGTTACACAATGAGGAAACTGGGTTTTTTAACGTATAACTGTCTCACTTATATAATGCCGTTTCCATTCTGAAAAAGAATTGAGTCAAAAGTAAATTGAAGAAAAAGAGACAAGAAAAAGTAGTTTTCAAAACCCAGAACTTGCTTTTACTTTCTAGAGGGAGGAAAAATACAGTCCATATTATCTCTTTCAAGGCAGAAATATATTCCTTTTAAATTTGATTCTTTCTTCCTTTTTCTCCCTCATTCTCTTCCTCACCCCCTCTGTCTCTCCCCTATCTAAGTCTCTATCTTTAACTCTATCTGTAGGGTGTCTTTTCCTGGGTTAATTTTCATGAATATTTCCATGATATTCTGGCCAAGTAAAATTGGAAACATTTACATATTATTTTTCGGAATTTTTATTTCTTGTTTTATTAACTTGTACAGAGAGAACAAGGAAGGGAAAAATAAGTGCAGGAAAAAAATGAGAAAATTAGGAAAGAGAATAAGAGAAAAGACAAAGCTGATAGCACGTGAAATGGAAATAAATCAGATTACATTGTATGCAAATTTTGTGTATCAAAGGGAGATAAAGTGTGAAAACTGTCTAAATGTGTGAGAAATTGATATTTACATTCTTGAAATAGTTTTCACAATCTACAAAATAAATTGATAAATAGTAAATATTCCTGGAAAGTTTAGTGCTGTCTGAAAGACAAATAATTGGAATTACAATTTAATTTGCTTTAGTAATAGATTGACTAAGTATCAGACCACCGTGAAGGTATTTTAGTAGCACAGAAAATAGCAATGCAATTCCTATACTGAAATATCACAAATGGTTTTCCTGTGTGAAAGTTTCTTCCAGTTTTATAAAGTAAGCATGAGTGACAAAACTGGGTGCCAGCAGTAGTCTGCACTGTGGGCTTTATCATCCGAGGTTCTTCACCTGAAAGTGCTGGAAAGAGCTTTCAATAAAGGAATTAGAAGGATGCTTTACAGTGAGAAGTGCTGAATTGCAAATATTTCGTCGTTCTTTTTTAACAATTTGAATAACCATATGTTAAACTTTCCCCTCAGCATCCAACAAGAAAAAAGTAATTATATTTATGCACAGTGTTTTTCTAAAATATAAGTTCTTCTATATTTTATTTCCTTGAGAATGTGTAAACTATTTATTTTTTGACTTTTGTATTTATTTATGATAGTTTGTAAAATATATCATGCATGTTTAGAGATTTATAACTTTATATAGAAAATCCTTAATATCTGGTAAAAATAGGGGGTCCCTTAAGACAACATTGTACCATTATTCACTAAAAACATATTTTATTTATTCTCTTGTATCTTACTCCATTTTCATTACAAACATAGCTTTCCCATGCACTATTTTAATTCTAACCTATTTAAAAATGTGCTTAAGAAGATATACAAAATTGTTTTAATTTTCAAATATGATAGCACTATTTTTCTTTCTGTTTTATACATTATAAAAATATAAAGCTAAATTTTCACTAATGTTTTATTTTGAAATTAAACCATCATAATGTGATTGAAATGCTTTATCTGCATACTTGTTTTATTTATGAATTTTGGTATTTACATTTGACATCAAATTACTTTTCCTTTTCCTTTTTTCATCATAAAAAAGGAATCAGAAACATAATAAATGTGTCATAACATAATTCGATTAGGAGGTTGGGATAATGCACTTTAAATTAAAATTTTTAACCCTTATTTTCTGTCCTTGATTATTTCTAGTCCAAATTTATGTAACACATAAATGCTATAATTTTTGAAAATCTTGAAGTGTAAAGTCCACCAATCTAATATATATCTTGCGAATAACAGCAGTGTTCAAGTCCATGACCTCACACTAAGTAGTATAATGAAGGTATGTCTTATTTTTTCACATCATTGGTGATCCCATATTTTAGGAAAAGTACTGTTCATTACAAATTCAAAGTGACAAAACGAAAGCAAACCTTCATTTTGCATGGCCTACTTTAATACTTATTATTTTGTCATTAACATATTGGTACCCTTTGGTTTTTCTTTTGCTGTAATCCTACAGTGTTCTGTGTTTTCTTATTAATGAAACAATCCTTTAAATGTAAAATTGAGCTATTTGTTTAGTTAGAGGAAAGTTAACTATTATTTGCTTGATTACCATTGATGTAGTACGTTGGGTACCTTATACTGGAAAACTTTGACCATTAATTTAGATTTGGGTCAATAGTTCTTAGACTTTTCTTGGGAAATAATATTAAATTAAAATTAAATTAAATTAAATTAAAATTAAAATAAAATTAAATGGATCTTAATAGCAATTAAGTGTTTAAAAGTTGTTTAATAAACTACAGATTTTCACTAGATATCTATATTGCTCTCTGGATTTTGTCCTTAATACAAAATGAATCCTTCCTCTTTACACACTATGTGATATTATTTCTTACTTAATCCAGGGATGGAGTAGATACAATGCTAAGAAAGCTCACAAGGAGGACTTTCGATACATATTTTACAATCTCATTTTTGTGTGAAAATCTTCCTGCATTGTCATAAAACAAAAATAGTTCCATCTCATCTTTAAAGATGTGTTTTTAAAAGTGAGTTACTTTCAGTAAATAATAAACTCAGTAGATTTTTATTTTTTTCCATTTTTTTTTCATATGAGTATTTTAACTGAAAACTCTTCGATTTTCCAATACTAATTGTTAACTGTCTGTGTCATCCTGTCAAGTTACTTCATTTTCTTCTGCCTTACTTTCCCCTACTATAAAAAGGAAAGATAGTAGTATAGTACTTGCATCATAGAATTATTATTAGGATTGCTTTCTAAATGTTTTTTTCATTCTCCACTTTCCACTTCTTTGTAATTTTCTTTTATATAATGGTCAAGGTTAACTTTCCCCAAAACATCTCTAATCTTATCAGTTTCAAACTTTGATAACAATTCTGTTACTCCCTATCACTTGTGAACTACAGTTCAGACTCCTCCTTCTGACAATAAAGTTCCTCCAGTATCAAATCTAACTTACCCTTATATCAATATATTCCACTACTCACAAACTCATTGAATATTCTTCAGTCAATCTGAACCATATGCCTAATTGAGGGTATGGTTCATCATTACGTTTTTAGTTTCTTTGTATGGAGCATTTTTCAGAACTTTTCTTTACAAAGTCCTGCTTATTTATTTGGGGGGCCAGTTCCAATCCTGAGATCTCCTCCATATAGACTTCCTTGATCTCTCACAATAATCTTTCTGAGTTCAGAACTCACACCTCATGGCATTTGTCCTCTCTTAAATGTGCTTATCACATTCTAACTTGTATTCAATATAAGCTAAATAAGATCTCTATCTTATCTGTATTAATTAATTGGACATTTCTGAGGCAGAGACTAAATTGCGTTTTACTATGAATTCCTCTCCCACCTCCTTGCAACACTACCTAGTACTCTGTATATAGTAGAAGGTCTATAAAACAGTAGTTAAGGGAACAGTGAGGTGTAAGAGAAAGAATATAGGCATTTGATTAAAAAAATGTATTTGAATACTGGATTAAATATAATTTCACTCTGAGTAACTTTACCTATATGAGCGCTCCTCCAGGAGATCTTCCCAACCCAGGAATCAAACCCAGGTCTCCCACATTGCAGGCAGATTCTTTACCATCTGAGCCACCCAGGAAGCCCAAGAATACTGGAGTGGGTAGCCTATCCCTTCTCCAGTGAGCTACCAGGGAAGCCAATATGAGTCACAGTTTCCTCAGTTTGTGGAAAAAAAGGGGAATAATTGTATCTACTTTTCAGACTGGGTACAAAGATGAGTAACACATATAAAACATTTGTTATATGCCTGAATGTAGTAGATGCTTAATAAATATTTCCATTTTTTTGCTTTACATTGTAAAACATTTTTTTTCCCTACTATTGACCATGTAAACTGTGGTGGTACATATGAGATTGATCACTGAAGGTGTGCTAGCAGAGTTCATATTTGAATAACAGCATAATTTTTTTTTTCTTGAGAAAATAGATTACTACTGTCTTTGGAAAAGATTTCCTGGCTACATTAGACCCACTAATGTGTGGTTCCCTTGTTTGCATTTGTTACTTGTTCCCTGAAATAGTCCTCTCAACAGTACTGCCTGATAATACTGTTAGATAGACAATAGAGGCAGCAATAGTCAAAAAAGAAGATGATTATCACCTTCATCTGTTAATAATTTGATTGAGTTATTCATTTAGACAAGTATTT